>NC_060127.1:234054564-234366001 GCF_021461395.2 Schistocerca americana
ATGCTTTGAACCATTCCTGTGACGTTAGTTACAGATTCCGATGCTTCACTTCAGTTTTACTGTATGCCTCTGACCTTCTTAATGACGATGAAACACAGAAATTGCATCGGAATTAAATAGAAAAGGCACAATGAAGACTTAAGTACAAGAAGACTGACTCTTCCTACTGTCTATGTTTTGAACCATTCCTGTGACCCTAGTTATAGATACCGATGCTTCACTTCAGGTTTAGTGTATTCCTTGGACCTTCTTATTAACGATGAAACACAGAAATTAGATCGGAATCAAATATAAAAGGCGCAATGTCGACTTAATTACAAGACGACTGACTCTTCTTAATGACTATGGTATTAACCATTCCTGTGACACTAGTTATAGATTCCGATACTTCACTTCAGGTTTACTGTATCCCTCTGACCTTCTTATTGACGATGAAACACAGAAATTGCATCGGAATTAAATTCAAAAGGCACAATGCCGACTTAAGTACAAGAAGACTGACTCTTCTTTCTGACTATGTTTGAACCATTCCTCTGACACCAGTTATAGATTCCGATTCTTCACTTCAGGTTTACTGTATCCCTCTGACCTTCTTATTGACGATGAAACACAGAAATTGCATCGGAATTAAATAGAAAAGGCACAATGCCGACCTAAGTACAAGAAGACTGACTCTTCTTACTGTCTATGTTTTGAACCATTCCACGTCGCTAGTTACAGCTTCCGGTGCTTCACTCCAGGTTTCCTGCATCCCTTGGACCTTCTTATTGACGGTGAAACACAGAAATTGCAATGGAATTAAATAGAAAAGGCACAATGCCGACATAGTACAAGTAGACTGACTCTTCTTACTGACTATGCTTTGAACCATTCCTGTGACACTAGTTATAGATTCCGATGCTTCACTTCAGGTTTCTGTATCCCTCTGACCTGCTTATTGATGATGAAACACAGAAATTGCATCAGAATTAAATACAAAACGCACAATGCCGACTTAAGTACGAGAAGACTGACTCTTCTTTCTGACTATGTTTGAACCATTCCTCTGACACCAGTTATAGATTCCGATGCTTCACTTCAGGTTTACTGTATCCCTGTGACCTTCTTATTGACGATGAAACACAGAAATTGCATCGGAATTAAATAGAAAAGGCACAATTCCGAATTAAGTACAAGAAGACTGACACTTCCTACTGTCTATGATTTGAACCATTCCTGTGACACTAGTTACAGATTCCGATGCTTCACTTCAGGTTTACTGTATCCCTCTGCCCTTCTTATTGACGATGAAACACAGAAGTTGCATCGGAATTAAATGAAAAGGCACAAAGCCGACTTAAGTACAAGAAGACTGACTCTTCATACTGTCTATGTTTTGAACCATTTATGTGAACCTAGTTATAGATTCCGATGCTTCACTTCAGGTTTACTGTATCCCTTGGACCTTCTTATTGACGATGAAACACCGAAATTGCATCGGAATTAAATACAAAAGGCACAATGCCGACTTACGTACAAGAAGACTGAGCCCTCTTCATAACTAAGTTTTGAACCATTCCTGGAGACACTAGTTATAGATTCCGATGCTTCATTTCAGGTTTACTGTATCCCTTGGACCTTCTTATTGACGATGAAACACAGAAATTGCATCGGAAATTAATACAAAAGGCACAATGCCGACTTAAGTACAAGGAGACTGACTCTTCTTACTGTCTATGTTTTGAACCATTCCTGTGACACTAGTTATAGATTCCGATGCTTCACTCCAGGTTTACTGTATCGCTTGGACCTTCTTATTGACGATGAAACACAGAAATTGCATCGGAATTAAACACAAAAGGCACAATGCCGACTTAAGTACAAAATGACTTACTCTTCTTACTGACTATGTTTTGAACCATTCCTGTGACACTAGTTTTAGATTCCGATGCTTAACTTCAGTTTTACTGTATCCTTCTGACCTTCTTATTGACGATGAAACACAGAAATTGCAACGGAATTAAATACAAAACGCACAATGCCGATTTAAGTACAAGAAGACTGACTCTTTTTACTGACTATGATGTGAACCATTCCTGTGACACTAGTTATAGATTCGGATGCTACACTTCAGGTTTACTGTATCCCTCTGACCTTCTTATTGACGATGAAACACAGAAATTGCATCGGAATTAAATACAAAAGGCACAATGCCGACTTAATTACAAGTAGACTGACTCTTCTTACTGATTATGTTTTGAACCATTCCTGTGACACTAGTTATAGATTCCGATGCTTCACATACGGTTTACTGTATCCCTTGGACCTTCTTATTGACGAAGAAACACAGAAATTGCATCGGAATTAAATACAAAAGGCACAATGCCGACTTAGGTACAAGAAGACTGACTCTTGCTACTGTCTATGTTTTGAACCATTCCTGTGACACTAGTCATAGATTCCGATGCTTCATTTCAGGTTTACTGTATCCCTTGGTCCTTCTTATTGACGATGAAACACAGAAATTTCATCGGAATTAAATACAAAAGGAACAATGCCGACTTAAGTACAAGAAGACTGACTCTTCCTACTGTCAATGTTTTCAACCACTCCTGGGACAATAGTTATAGATTCGATTGCTTCACTTCAGGTTTACTGTATCCCTCTGACCTACGTATTGACGATGAAACACAGAAATTGCATCGGAATTAAATAGAAAAGGCACAATGCCGACTTAAGTAGAAGAAGACTGACTCTTCTTACTGACTGTTTTGACCATTCCTGTGACACTAGTTATAGATTCCGATGCTTCACTTCAGGTTTACTGTATCCCTCTGACGTTCTTATTGACGATGAAACACAGAAATTGCATCGGAATTAAATACAAATGGCACAATGCCGACTTAAGTACAAGAAGACTGACTCTCCTTACTGTCTAAGATTTCAAAAATTCCTGTGACACTAGTTATAGTTTCCGATGCTTCACTTCAGGTTTACTGTATCCCTTGGACCTTGTTATTGACGATGAAACACAGAAATTGCATCGGAATTAAATACAAAAGGCACAATGGCGACTTAAGTACAAGAAGACTGACACTTCTTACTGTCTATGTTTTGAACCATTCCTATGACACTAGTTATAGATTCCGATGCTTCACTTCAGGTTTACTGAATCCCTCTGACCTTCTTATTGACGATGAAACACAGAAATTGCATCGGAATTAAATAAAAAGGCACAATGCCGACTTAAGTACAAGAAGACTGACTCTTCTTACTGACTATGTTTGAACCATTCCTGTAACACTAGTCATAGATTCCGATGCTTCATTTCAGGTTTACTGTATCCTTTGGTCCTTCTTATTGACGATGAAACACAGAAATTTCATCGGAATTAAATACAAAAGGCACAATGCCGACTTAAGTACAAGAAGACTGACTCTTCCTACTGTCAATGTTTTCAACCATTCCTGGGACAATAGTTATAGATTCGATTGCTTCACTTCAGGTTTACTGTATCCCTCTGACCTACTTATTGACGATGAAACACAGAAATTGCATCGGAATTAAATAGCAAAGGCACAATGCCGACATAAGTACAAGAAGACTGACTCTTCTTACTGACTATGGTTGGAACCATTCCTGTGACACTAGTTATAGATTCCCACGCTTCACTTCAGGTTTACTGTATCCCTTTGTCCTTCTTATTGACGATGAAACACAGATATTGCATCGGAATTAAATAGAAAAGGCACAATGCCGACATAGTACAAGTAGACTGACTCTTCTTACTGACTATGTTTTGAACCATTCCTGTTACACTAGTTATAGATTCCGATGCTTCACTTCAGGTTTACTGTATCCCTTGGACCTTCTTATTGACGATGAAACACAGAAATTGCATCGGAATTAAATAGAAAATGCACAATGCCGACTTAAGTACAAGAAGACTGACTCTTCTTACTGTCTATGCTTTGAACCATCCCTGTGACGTTAGTTACAGATTCCGATGCTTCACTTCAGTTTTACTGTATCCCTCTGACCTTCTTATTGACGATGAAACACAGAAATTGCATCGGAATTAAATAGAAAAGGCACAATGAAGACTTATGTACAAGAAGACTGACTCTTCCTACTGTCTATGTTTTGAACCATTCCTGTGACCCTAGTTATAGATACCGATGCTTCACTTCAGGTTTAGTGTATTCCTTGGACCTTCTTATTGACGATGAAACACAGAAATTGCATCGGAATCAAATATAAAAGGCGCAATGTCGACTTAATTACAAGACGACTGACTCTTCTTAATGACTATGATATTAACCATTCCTGTGACACTAGTTATAGATTCCGATACTTCACTTCAGGTTTACTGTATCCCTCTGACCTTCTTATTGACGATGAAACACAGAAATTGCATCGGAATTAAATACAAAAGGCACAATGCCGACTTAAGTACAAGAAGACTGACTCTTCTTTCTGACTATGTTTGAGCCATTCCTCTGACACCAGTTATAGATTCCGATTCTTCACTTCAGGTTTACTGTATCCCTCTGACCTTCTTATTGACGATGAAACACAGAAATTGCATCGGAATTAAATAGAAAGGGCACAATGCCGACTTAAGTACAAGAAGACTGACTCATCCTACTGCCTATGTTTTGAACCATTCCTGTGTCACTAGTTAGAGATCCCGATGCTTCACTTCAGGTTTACTGTATCCCTCTGACCTTCTTATTGACGATGAAACACAGAAATTGCATCGGAATTAAATACAAAAGGCACAATGCCGACATAGGTACAGGAAGACTGACTCTTGCTACTGTCTATGTTTTGAACCTTTCCTGTGACACTAGTTATAGATTCCGATGCTTCACTTCAGGTTTACTGTATCCCTCTGACCTTCTTGTTGACAATGAAACACCGAAATTGGATGGAATTAAATAGAAAAGGCACAATGCCGACTTAAGTACAAGAAGACAGACTCTTCTTACTGACTGTTTTGAACTTTCCTGTGACACTAGTTATAGATTCCGATGCTTCACTTCAGGTTTACTGTATCCCTCTGACGTTCTTATTGACGATGAAACACAGAAATTGCATCGGAGTTAAATACAAATGGCACAATGCCGACTTAAGTACAAGAAGACTGACTCTCCTTACTGTCTATGTTTTCAAACATTCCTGTGACACTAGTTATAGATTCCCATGCTTCACTTCAGGTTTACTGTATCCCTTTGTCCGTCTTATTGACGATGAAACACAGATATTGCATCGGAATTAAATAGAAAAGGCACAATGCCGACATAGTACAACTAGACTGACTCTTCTTACTGACTGTGCATTGAACCATTCCTGTGACACTAGTTATAGATTCCGATGCTTCACTTCAGGTTTACTGTATCCCTCTGACCTTCTTATTGACAATGAAACACAGAAATTGCATCGGAATTAAATAGAAAAGGCACAATGAAGACTTAAGTACAAGAAGACTGACTCTTCCTACTGTCTATGTTTTGAATCATTCCTGTGACCCTAGTTATAGATACCGATGCTTCACTTCAGGTTTAGTGTATTCCTTGGACCTTCTTATTGACGATGAAACACTGAAATTGCATCGGAATCAAATAGAAAAGGCGCAATGCCGACTTAATTACAAGTCGACTGACTCTTCTTAATGACTATGATATTAACCATTCCTGTGACACTAGTTATAGATTCCGATACTTCACTTCAGGTTTACTGTCTCCCTCTGACCTTCTTATTGACGATGAAACACAGAAATTGCATCGGAATTAAATACAAAAGCCACAACGCAGACTTAATTACAAGAAGACTGACTCTTCTTACTGACTATGTTTTGAACCATTCCTGTGACACTACATATAGATTCCGATGCTTCACTTCAGGTTTACTGTATTCCTCTGACGTTCTTATTGACGATGAAACACAGAAATTGCATCGGAATTAAATGCAAATGGCACAATGCCGACTTAAGTACAAGAAGGCAGACTCACCTTACCGTCTATGTTTTCAAACATTCCTGTGACACTAGTTATAGATTCCGATGCTTCACTTCAGTTTTACTGTATCCCTTGGACCTTGTTATTGACGATGAAACACAGAAATTGCATCGGAATTAAATACAAAAGGCACAATGGTGACTTAAGTACAAGAAGACTGACCCTTCTTACTGTCTATGTTTTGAACCATTCCTATGACACTAGTTATAGATTCCGGTGCTTCACTTCAGGTTTACTGTATTCCTCTGACCTTCTTATTGACGATGAAACACAGAAATTGCATCGGAATTAAATACAAAAGGCACAATGCCGACTTAAGTACAAGAAGACTGACTCTTCTTACTGACTATGTTTTGAACCATTCCTGTGTCACTAGTCGTAGATTCCGATGCTTTATTTCAGTTTTACTGTATCCCTTGGTCCTCCTTATTGACGATGAAACACAGAAATTGCATCGGAATTAAATACAAAAGGCACAATGCCGACTTAAGTACAAGAAGACTGACTCTTCCTACTGTCAAAGCTTTCAAACATTCCTGTGACACTAGTTATAGATTCCGATGCTTCACTTCAGGTTTACTGTATCTCTCAGATCTTCGTATTGACGATGAAACACAGAAGTTGCATGGAATAAAATACAAAAG
The DNA here is from genome assembly GCF_021461395.2 of Schistocerca americana. NCBI lineage: Eukaryota > Metazoa > Arthropoda > Insecta > Orthoptera > Acrididae > Schistocerca > Schistocerca americana. The sequence continues at coordinate 234,061,208 of NC_060127.1, forward strand.
GCACAATGCCGCTTAAGTACAAGAAGACTGACTCTTCTTACTGTCTATGTTTTGAACCATTCCTGTGGCAATAGTTATTGATTCCGATGCTTCACTCCAGGTTTACTGTATCCCTTGGACCTTCTTATTGACGATGAAACACAGAAATTGCATCTGAATTGAACACAAAAGGCACAATGCCGACTTAAGTACAAAAAGACTGACTCTTCTTACTGACTATCTTTTGAACCATTCCTGTTACACTAGTTATAGATTCCGATGCTTCACTTCAGGTTTACTGTATCCCTCTGACCTTCTTATTGACTATGAAACACAGAAATTGAATCGGAATTAAATACAAATGGCACAATGCCGACATAGGTACAAGAAGACTGACTCTTGCTACTGTCTATGTTTTGAACCATTCCTGTGACTCTAGTTATAGATTCCGATGCTTCACTTCAAGTTTACTGTATCCCTCTGACCTTCTTACTGACGATGAAACACAGAAATTGCATCGGAATTAAATACAAAAGGCACAATGCCGACTTAAGTACAAGATGACTGACTCTTCTTACTGACTATGTTTTGAACCATTCCTGTGACACTAGTCATAGATTCTGATCCTTCATTTCAGGTTTACTGTATCCCTTGGTCCTTCTTATTGACGATGAAACACAGAAATTTCATCCGAATTAAATACAAAAGGCACAATGCTGACTTAAGTACAAGAAGACTGACTCTTCCTACTGTCAATGTTTTCAACCATTCCTGTGACACTAGTTATAGATTCCGATGCTTCAATTCAGGTTTACTGTATCCCTTGGACCTTCTTATTGACGATTAAACACAGAAATTGCTTCGGAATTAAATACAAAAGGCACAATGCCGACTTAGGTACAAGAAGACTGACTCTTCCTTCTGACTATGTTTGAACCATTCCTCTGACACCAGTTATAGATTCCGATGCTTCACTTCAGGTTTACTGTATCCGTCTGACCTTCTTATTGACGATGAAACACAGAAATTGCATCGGAATTAAATAGAAAAGGCACAATGCCGACCTAAGTACAAAAAAACTGACTCCTCTTACTGTCTATGTTATGAACCATTCCACGTCGCTAGTTACAGCTTCCGATGCTTCATTTCAGGTTTCCTGCATCCCTTGGACCTTCTTATTGACGATGATACACAGATATTGCATCGGAATTAAATAGAAAGGGCACAATGCCGACTTAAGTACAAGAAGACTGACTATTCCTACTATGCTTTCAATCATTCCTGTGACACTAGTTACAGATTCCGATGCTTCACTTCAGGTTTACTGTATCCCTCTGACCTTCTTATTGACGATGAAACACAGAAATTGCATCGGAATTAAATACAAATGGCACAATGCAGACTTAATTACAAGAAGACTGACTCTTCTTACTGACTATGTTTTGAACCATTCCTGTAACACTAGTCATAGATTCCGATGCTTCATTTCAGGTTTACTGTATCCCTTGGTCCTTCTTATTGACGATGAAACACAGAAATTTCATCGGAATTAAATACAAAAGGCACAATGCCGACTTAAGTACAAGAAGACTGACTCTTCCTACTGTCAATGTTTTCAACCATTCCTGGGACAATAGTTATAGATTCGATTGCTTCACTTCAGGTTTACTGTATCCCTCTGACCTACTTATTGACGATGAAACACAGAAATTGCATCGGAATTAAATAGCAAAGGCACAATGCCGACATAAGTACAAGAAGACTGACTCTTCTTACTGACTATGGTTGGAACCATTCCTGTGACACTAGTTATAGATTCCCATGCTTCACTTCAGGTTTACTGTATCCCTTTGTCCTTCTTATTGACGATGAAACACAGATATTGCATCGGAATTAAATAGAAAAGGCACAATGCCGACATAGTACAAGTAGACTGACTCTTCTTACTGACTATGTTTTGAACCATTCCTGTTACACTAGTTATAGATTCCGATGCTTCACTTCAGGTTTACTGTATCCCTTGGACCTTCTTATTGACGATGAAACACAGAAATTGCATCGGAATTAAATAGAAAATGCACAATGCCGACTTAAGTACAAGAAGACTGACTCTTCTTACTGTCTATGCTTTGAACCATCCCTGTGACGTTAGTTACAGATTCCGATGCTTCACTTCAGTTTTACTGTATCCCTCTGACCTTCTTATTGACGATGAAACACAGAAATTGCATCGGAATTAAATAGAAAAGGCACAATGAAGACTTAAGTACAAGAAGACTGACTCTTCCGACTGTCTATGTTTTGAACCATTCCTGTGACCCTAGTTATAGATACCGATGCTTCACTTCAGGTTTAGTGTATTCCTTGGACCTTCTTATTGACGATGAAACACAGAAAATGCATCGGAGTCAAATATAAAAGGCGCAATGTCGACTTAATTACAAGACGACTGACTCATCTTAATGACTATGATATTAACCATTCCTGTGACACTAGTTATAGATTCCGATGCTTCACTTCAGGTTTACTGTATCCCTTGGACCTTCTTATTGACGATGAAACACAGAAATTGCATCGGAATTAAATAGAAAATGCACAATGCCGACTTAAGTACAAGAAGACTGACTCATCCTACTGCCTATGTTTTGAACCATTCCTGTGTCACTAGTTAGAGATCCCGATGCTTCACTTCAGGTTTACTGTATCCCTCTGACCTTCTTATTGACGATGAAACACAGAAATTGCATCGGAATTAAATACAAAAGGCACAATGCCGACATAGGTACAAGAAGACTGACTCTTGCTACTGTCTATGTTTTGAACCATTCCTGTGACACTAGTTATAGATTCCGATGCTTCACTTCAGGTTTACTGTATCCCTCTGACCTTCTTGTTGACAATGAAACACCGAAATTGGATGGATTTAAATAGAAAAGGCACAATGCCGACTTAAGTACAAGAAGACTGACTCTTCTTACTGACTGTTTTGAACTTTCCTGTGACACTAGTTATAGATTCCGATGCTTCACTTCAGGTTTACTGTATCCCTCTGACGTCCTTATTGACGATGAAACACAGAAATTGCATCGGAGTTAAATACAAATGGCACAATGCCGACTTAAGTACAAGAAGACTGACTCTCCTTACTGTCTATGTTTTCAAACATTCCTGTGACACTAGTTATAGATTCCCATGCTTCACTTCAGGTTTACTGTATCCCTTTGTCCTTCTTATTGACGATGAAACACAGATATTGCATCGGAATTAAATAGAAAAGGCACAATGCCGACATAGTACAAGTAGACTGACTGTTCTTACTGACTATGCTTTGAACCATTCCTGTGACACTAGTTATAGATTCCGATGCTTCACTTCAGGTTTACTGTATCCCTCTGACCTTCTTATTGACAATGCAACACAGAAATTGCATCGGAATTAAATAGAAAAGGCACAATGAAGACTTAAGTACAAGAAGACTGACTCTTCCTACTGTCTATGTTTTGAATCATTCCTGTGACCCTAGTTATAGATACCGATGCTTCACTTCAGGTTTAGTGTATTCCTTGGACCTTCTTATTGACGATGAAACACAGAAATTGCATCGGAATCAAATAGAAAAGGCGCAATGCCGACTTAATTACAAGTCGACTGACTCTTCTTAATGACTATGATATTAACCATTCCTGTGACACTAGTTATAGATTCCGATACTTCACTTCAGGTTTACTGTCTCCCTCTGACCTTCTTATTGACGATGAAACACAGAAATTGCATCGGAATTAAATACAAAAGGCACAACGCAGACTTAATTACAAGAAGACTGACTCTTCTTACTGACTATGTTTTGAACCATTCCTGTGACACTACATATAGATTCCGATGCTTCACTTCAGGTTTACTGTATTCCTCTGACGTTCTTATTGACGATGAAACACAGGAATTGCATCGGAATTAAATGCAAATGGCACAATGCCGACTTAAGTACAAGAAGGCAGACTCACCTTACCGTCTATGTTTTCAAACATTCCTGTGACACTAGTTATAGATTCCGATGCTTCACTTCAGGTTTACTGTATCCCTTGGACCTTGTTATTGACGATGAAACACAGAAATTGCAGCGGAATTAAATACAAAAGGCACAATGGTGACTTAAGTACAAGAAGACTGACCCTTCTTACTGTCTATGTTTTGAACCATTCCTATGACACTAGTTATAGATTCCGGTGCTTCACTTCAGGTTTACTGTATCCCTCTGACCTTCTTATTGACGATGAAACACAGAAATTGCATCGGAATTAAATACAAAAGGCACAATGCCGACTTCAGTACAAGAAGACTGACTCTTCTTACTGACTATGTTTTGAACCATTCCTGTGTCACTAGTCGTAGATTCCGATGCTTCATTTCAGTTTTACTGTATCCCTTGGTCCTCCTTATTGACGATGAAACACAGATATTGCATCGGAATTAAATAGAAAAGGCACAATGCCGACATAGTACAAGTAGACTGACTGTTCTTACTGACTATGCTTTGAACCATTCCTGTGACACTAGTTATAGATTCCGATGCTTCACTTCAGGTTTACTGTATCCCTCTGACCTTCTTATTGACAATGCAACACAGAAATTGCATCGGAATTAAATAGAAAAGGCACAATGAAGACTTAAGTACAAGAAGACTGACTCTTCCTACTGTCTATGTTTTGAATCATTCCTGTGACCCTAGTTATAGATACCGATGCTTCACTTCAGGTTTAGTGTATTCCTTGGACCTTCTTATTGACGATGAAACACAGAAATTGCATCGGAATCAAATAGAAAAGGCGCAATGCCGACTTAATTACAAGTCGACTGACTCTTCTTAATGACTATGATATTAACCATTCCTGTGACACTAGTTATAGATTCCGATACTTCACTTCAGGTTTACTGTCTCCCTCTGACCTTCTTATTGACGATGAAACACAGAAATTGCATCGGAATTAAATACAAAAGGCACAACGCAGACTTAATTACAAGAAGACTGACTCTTCTTACTGACTATGTTTTGAACCATTCCTGTGACACTACATATAGATTCCGATGCTTCACTTCAGGTTTACTGTATTCCTCTGACGTTCTTATTGACGATGAAACACAGGAATTGCATCGGAATTAAATGCAAATGGCACAATGCCGACTTAAGTACAAGAAGGCAGACTCACCTTACCGTCTATGTTTTCAAACATTCCTGTGACACTAGTTATAGATTCCGATGCTTCACTTCAGGTTTACTGTATCCCTTGGACCTTGTTATTGACGATGAAACACAGAAATTGCAGCGGAATTAAATACAAAAGGCACAATGGTGACTTAAGTACAAGAAGACTGACCCTTCTTACTGTCTATGTTTTGAACCATTCCTATGACACTAGTTATAGATTCCGGTGCTTCACTTCAGGTTTACTGTATCCCTCTGACCTTCTTATTGACGATGAAACACAGAAATTGCATCGGAATTAAATACAAAAGGCACAATGCCGACTTCAGTACAAGAAGACTGACTCTTCTTACTGACTATGTTTTGAACCATTCCTGTGTCACTAGTCGTAGATTCCGATGCTTCATTTCAGTTTTACTGTATCCCTTGGTCCTCCTTATTGACGATGAAACACAGAAATTGCATCGGAATTAAATACAAAAGGCACAATGCCGGCTTAAGTACAAGAAGACTGACTCTTCTTACTGTCTATGTTTTGAACCATTCCTGTGGCAATAGTTATTGATTCCGATGCTTCACTCCAGGTTTACTGTATCCCTTGGACCTTCTTATTGACGATGAAACACAGAAATTGCATCTGAATTGAACACAAAAGGCACAATGCCGACTTAAGTACAAAAAGACTGACTCTTCTTACTGACTATCTTTTGAACCATTCCTGTTACACTAGTTATAGATTCCGATGCTTCACTTCAGGTTTACTGTATCCCTCTGACCTTCTTATTGACTATGAAACACAGAAATTGAATCGGAATTAAATACAAATGGCACAATGCCGACATAGGTACAAGAAGACTGACTCTTGCTACTGTCTATGTTTTGAACCATTCCTGTGACACTAGTTATAGATTCCGATGCTTCACTTCAAGTTTACTGTATCCCTCTGACCTTCTTACTGACGATGAAACACAGAAATTGCATCGGAATTAAATACAAAAGGCACAATGCCGACTTAAGTACAAGATGACTGACTCTTCTTACTGACTATGCTTTGAACCATTCCTGTGACACTAGTCATAGATTCTGATCCTTCATTTCAGGTTTACTGTATCCCTTGGTCCTTCTTATTGACGATGAAACACAGAAATTTCATCCGAATTAAATACAAAAGGCACAATGCTGACTTAAGTACAAGAAGACTGACTCTTCCTACTGTCAATGTTTTCAACCATTCCTGTGACGATAGTTATAGATTCAGATGCTTCACTTCAGGTTTACTGTATCCCTCTGACCTGCTTATTGACGATGAAACACAGAAATTGCATCGGAATTAAATACAAAACGCACAATGCCGACTTAAGTACGAGATGACTGACTCTTCTTACTGACTTTGTTTTGAACCATTCCTGTGACACTAGTTATAGTTTCCGATGCTTCACTTCAGGTTTACTGTATCCCTTGGACCTTCTTATTGACGATGAAACACAGAAATTGCATCGGAATTAAATAGAAAAGGCACAATGCCGACCTAAGTACAAGAAGACTGACTCCTCTTACTGTCTATGTTTTGAACCATTCCACGTCGCTAGTTACAGCATCCGATGCTTCATTTCAGGTTTCCTGCATCCCTTGGACCTTCTTATTGACGATGATACACAGATATTGCATCGGAATTAAATAGAAGGGGCACAATGCCGACTTAAGTACAAGAAGACTGACTATTCCTACTATGCTTTCAATCATTCCTGTGACACTAGGTACAGATTCCGATGCTTCACTTCAGGTTTACTGTATCCCTCTGACCTTCTTATTGACGATGAAACACAGAAATTGCATCGGAATTAAATACAAATGGCACAATGCAGACTTAATTACAAGAAGACTGACTCTTCTTACTGACTATGTTATGAACCATTCCTGTGACACTACTTATAGATTCCGGTGCTTCACATAAGGTAACAGTATCCCTTGGACCTTCTTATTGACGAAGAAACACAGATGTTGCATCGGAATTATATAGAAAAGGCACAATGAAGACTTAAGTACAAGAAGACTGACTCTTGCTACAGTATATGTTTTGAACCATTCCTGTGACACTAGTTATAGATTCCGATGCTTCACTTCAGGTTTACTGTATCCCTCTGACCTTCTTATTGACGATGAAACACAGAAATTGGATGAAATTAAATAGAAAAGGCACAATGCCGACTTAAGTACAAGAAGACTGACTCTTCTTACTGACTGTTTTGAACTTTCCTGTTACACTAGTTATAGATTCCGATGCTTCACTTCAGGTTTACTGTATTCCTCTGACGTTCTTATTGACGATGAAACACAGAAATTGCATCGGAATTAAATGCAAATGGCACAATGCCGACTTAAGTACAAGAAGGCTGACTCACCTTACTGTCTATGTTTTCAAACATTCCTGTGACACTATTTATAGATTCCGATGCTTCACTTCAGGTTTACTGTATCCCTTGGACCTTGTTATTGACGATGAAACAACGAAATTGCATCGGAATTAAATACAAAACGCACAATGGCGACTTAAGTTCGAGAAGACTGACCCTTCTTACAGTCTATGTTTTGAACCATTCCTATGACACTAGTTATAGATTCCGGTGCTTCACTTCAGGTTTACTGTATCATTCTGACCTTCTTATTGACGATGAAACACAGAAATTGCATCGGAATTAAATACAAAAGGCACAATGCCGACTTAAGTACAAGAAGACTGACTCTTCTTGCTGACTATGTTTTGAACCATTCCTGTGACACTAGTCATAGATTCCGATGCTTCATTTCAGTTTTACTGTATCCCTTGGTCCTTCTTATTGACGATGAAACACAGAAATTGCATCGGAATTAAATACAAAAGGCACAATGACGACTTAAGTACAAGAAGACTGACTCTTCCTACTGTCAATGTTTTCAAACATTCCTGTGACACTAGTTATAGATTCCGATGCTTCAATTCATGTTTACTGTATCTCTCAGTTCTTCTAATTGACGATGAAACACAGAAGTTGCATGGAATTAAATACAAAAGGCACAATGCCGACTTAAGTACAAGAAGACTGACTCTTCTTACTGTCTATGTTTTGAACCATTCCTGTGGCAATAGTTATTGATTCCGATGCTTCACTCCAGGTTTACTGTATCCCTTGGACCTTCTTATTGACGATGAAACACAGAAATTGCATCTGAATTGAACACAAAAGGCACAATGCCGACTTAAGTACAAAAAGACTTACTCTTCTTACTGACTATCTTCTGAACCATTCCTGTGACACTAGTTATAGATTCCGATGCTTCACTTCAGGTTTACTGTATCCCTCTGACCTTCTTATTGACTATGAAACACAGAAATTGCATCGGAATTAAATACAAATGGCACATTGCCGACTTAAGTGCAAGAAGACTGACTCTTTTTACTGACTATGCTTTGAACCATTCCTGTGTCACTAGTTATAGATTCGGATGCTTCACTTCAGGTTTACTGTATCCCTCTGACCTGCTTATTGACGATGAAACACAGAAATTGAACCGGAATTAAATACAAAACGCACAATGCCGACTTAAGTACGAGAAGACTGACTCTTCTTACTGACTATGTTTTGAACCATTCCTGTAACACTAGTTATAGTTTCCGATGCTTCACTTCAGATTTACTGTATCCCTTGGACCTTCTTATTGACGATGAAACACAGAAATAGCATCGGAATTAAATAGAAAAGGCACAATGCCGACTTAAGTACAAGAAGACTGACTCTTCTTACTGACTATGGTTGGAACCATTCCTGTGACACAAGTTATAGATTCCCATGCTTCACTCCAGGTTTACTGTATCCCTTTGTCCATATTATTGACGATGAAACACAGATATTGCATCGGAATTAAATAGAAATGGCACAATGCCGACATAAGTACAAGTAGACTGACTCTTCTTACTGACTATGCTTTGAACCATTCCTGTGACACTAGTTATAGATTCCGATGCTTCACTTCACGTTTACTGTATCCCTCTGACTTTCTTATTGACGATGAAACACAGAATTTGCATCGGAACTAAATAGAAAAGTCACAATGCCGACTTAAGTACAAGAAGACTGACTCTTCTTATTGTCTATGTTTTGAACCATTCCTGTGACACTAGTTATAGATTCCGAGGCTTCACTTCTTGTTTACTGTATCCCTTGGACCTCCTTATTGACGATGAAACACAGAAATTGCATCCGAATTAAATAGATAATGCACAATGCCGACTTAAGTACAAGAAGACTGACTCTTCTTACTGTATATGCTATGAACCATTCCTGTGACGTTAGTTACAGATTCTGATGCTTCACTTCAGGTTTACTGTATCCCTCTGACCTTCTTATTGACGATGAAACACAGAAATTGCATCGGAATTAAACAGAAAAGGCACAATGAAGACTTAAGTACAAGATGACTGACTCTTCCTACTGTCTATGTTTTGAACCATTCCTGTGACCCTAGTTATAGATACCGATGCTTCACTTCAGGTTTAGTGTATTCCTTGGACCTTCTTATAGACGATGAAACACAGAAATTGCATCGGAATCAAGTGGAAAATGCACAATGCCGTCTTAATTCCAAGACGACCAACTCTTCTTAATGACTATGATATTAACCATTCCTGTGACACTAGTTATAGATTCCGATACTTCAATTCAGGTTTACTGTATCCCTCTGACCTTCTTATTGACGATGAAACACAGAAATTGCATCGGAATTAAATACAAAACGCACAATGCCGACTTAAGTACAAGAAGACTGACTCTTCTTTCTGACTATGTTTGAACCATTCCTCTGACAGCAGTTATAGATTCCGATGCTTCACTTCAGGTTTACTGTATCCCTCTGACCTTCTTATTGCCGATAAAACACAGAAATTGCATCGGAATTAAATAGAAAAGGCACAATGCAGACTTAAGTACAAGAAGACTGACTCTTCTTACTGTCTATGTTTTGAACCTATCCACGTCTCTAGTTACAGCTTTAGATGCTTCACATCAGGTTTCCTGCATCCCTTGGACCTTCTTATTGTTGATGATACACAGATATTGCATCGGAATCAAATAGAAAAGGCACAATGCCGACTTAAGTATAAGAAGCCTGACTCTTCCTACTATGTTTTCAACCATTCCTGTGACACTAGTTACAGATTCCGATGCCTCACTTCAGGTTTACCGTATCCCTCTGACCTTCTTACTGACGATGAAACACAGAAATTGCATCGGAATTAAATACAAAAGGCACAATGACGACTTAAGTACAAGAAGACTGACTCTTCCCACTCTCTATGTTTGTAACCATTCCTGTGACATTTGTTATAGATTCCCATGCTTCACTTCAGGTTTACTGTATCCCTCTGACCTTCTTATTGACGATGAAACACAGATATTGCATCGGAATTAAATAGAAAAGGCATAATGCCGATTTAAATACAAGTAGACTGAATCATCTTACTGACTATTATTTGAACCATTCCTGTGACACTAGTTATAGATTCCGATGCTTCACTTCAGGTTTACTGTATCCCTCTGAATTCTTATTGACGATGAAACACAGAAATTGCATCGGAATAAAATACGAAAGGCACAATGCCGACTTAAGTACAAGAAGACTGACTCTTCCTACTGTCTATGTTTTGAACCATTCCTGTGACACTAGTTATAGGTTCCGATGCGTCACTTCAGGTTTAGTGTATTCCTTGGACCTTCTTATTGACGATGAAACTCAGAAATTGCATCGGAATTAAATAGAAAAAGGACAATGCTGACTTAATTACAAGAAGACTGACTCTTCTTACTGACTATGATTTGAACCATTCCTGTGACACTAGTTATAGATTCCGATACTTCACTTCAAGTTTACTGTATCCCTCTGACCTTCTTATTGTCGATGAAACACAGAAATTGCATTGGAATTAAATACAAAAGGCACAATGCCGGCTTAAGTACAAGAAGACTGACTCTTCTTTCTGACTATGTTTTGAACCATTCCTCTGACACTAGTTATAGATTCCGATGCTTCACTTCAGGTTTACTGTATCCCTCTGACCTTCTTATTGACGATGAAACACAGAAATTGCATCGGAATTAAATAGAAAATGCACAATGCCGACTTAAGTACAAGAAGACTGACTCTTTTTACTGTCTATGTTTTGAACCATTCCTGTGAACCTAGTTATAGATTCCGATGCTTCACTTCAGGTTTACTGTATCCCTCTGACCTTCTTATTGTCGATGAAACACAGAAATTGCATCGGAATTACATACAAAAGGCACAATGCCGACTTAAGTACAAGAAGGCTGACTCTTCTTACTGACTGTTTTGAACCATTTCTGTGACACTAGTTATAGATTCTGATGCTTCACTTCAGATTTACTGTATCCCTCTGACGTTCTAATTGACGATGAAACACAGAAACTGCATCGGAATTAAATACAAATGGCACATTGCCGACTTGAGTAGAAGAAGACTGACTCTCCTTACTGTCTATGTTTTGAGCCAATCCTGTGACAATAGTTATAGATTCCGATGCTTCACTTCAGTTGTACTGTATCCCTTGGACCTTCTTATTGACGATGAAACACAGAAATTGCATCGGAATTAAATACAAAAGGCACAATGCCGACTTAAGTACAAGAAGACTGACCCTTCTTACTGTCTATGTTTTGAACCATTCCTGTGACACTAGTTATAGATTCCGCTGCTTCACTTCAGGTTTACTGTATCCCTCTGACCTTCTTATTGACGATGAAACACAGAAATTGCATCGGAATTAAATACGAAAGGCACAATGCCGAATTAAGTACAAGAAGACTAACTCTTCTTACTGACAATGTTTGAACTATTCCTGTGACACTAGTTATAGATTCCGATGATTCACTTCAGGTGTTCTGTATCCCTTGGACCTTCTAATTGACGATAAAACACAGATATGGCATCGGAATTAAATAGAAAAGGCACAATGGCGACTTAAGTACAACAAGACTGACTCTTCCTAATGTCTATGTTTTGAACCATTCCTGTGACACTAGTAACAGATTCCAACGCTTCACTTCAGGTTTACTGTATCCCTCTGACCATCTTATTGACGATGAAACACAGAAATTGCATCGGAATTAAATACAAAAGGAACAATGCCGACTTAAGTACATGAAGACTGACTCTACTTACTGTCTACGTTATGAACCATTCCTGTGAACCTAGTTATAAATTCCGATGCTTCACTTCAGGTTTACTGTATCTCTTGGACCTTCTTATTGACGATGTAACGCAGAAATTGCATCGGAATTATATACAAAAGGCACAATGCCGACTTATGTACAAGAAGACTTACTCTTCTTACTGTCTATGCTTTGAACCATTCCTGTGAACCTAGTTATAGATTCCGATGCTTCACTTCAGGTTTACTGTATCCCTTGGACCTTCTTATTGACGATGAAACACAGATATATCATCTCAATTAAATAGAAAAGGCACAATGCCGACTTAAGTAAAAGAACACTGATTCTTTTACTGACTATGTTTGGAACCATCCCTGTGACACTAGTTATAGATTCCCATGCTTCACTTCAGGTTTACTGTATCCCTCTGACTTTCTTATTGACGATGAAACACAGATATTGCATCGGAATTAAATAGAAAAGGCACAATGCCGACTTAGGTACAAGTAGACTGACTCTTCTTACTGACTATGTTTTGAACCATTCCTGTGACACTAGTTATAGATTCCGATGCTTCACTTCAGGTTTACTGTATCCCTCTGACCTTCTTATTGACAATGAAACGCAGAAATTGCATCGGAATGAAATTAAAAAGGCACAATGTCGAGTTAAGTACGAGAAGACTGACTCTTCTTACTGTCTATGTTTTGAACCATTCCTGTGACACAAGTTATAGATTCCGATGCTGCACTTCAGGTTTACTGTATCCCTTGGACCTTCGTATTGACGATGAAACACATAAATTGCATCGGAATTAAATAGAAATGGCACAATGCCGACTTAAGTACAAGAAAACTGACTCTTCTTACTGTCTATCTTTTGAACCATTCCTGTGACGTTAGTTACAGATTCCGATGCTTCACATCAGGTTTACTGTATTCCTCTGACCTTCTTATTGACGATGAAACACAGAAATTGCATCGGAATTAAATAGAAAAGGCACAATGCCGACTTAAGGACAAGAAGACTGACTCTTCCTAAAGTCTATGTTTTGAACCATTCCTGTGACACTAGTTATAGATTCCGATGCTTCACTTCAGGTTTAGTGTATCCCTTGGACCTTCTTATTGACGATGAAACACAGAAATTACATCGGAATTAAATAGAAAAGGCACAATGCCGACTTAAGTACAAGAAGACTGACTCTTCTTACTGACTATGATTTGAACCATTCCTGTGACACTAGTTATAGATTCCGATGCTTCACTTCAGGTTTACTGTATCCCTCTGACCTTCTTATTGACCATGAAACACAGAAATTGCATCGGAATTAAAAACAAAAGCCACAATGCCGTCTTAAGTACAAGAAGACTGACTCTTCTTTCTGACTATGTTTTTAACCATTCCTGTGACACTACTTATAGATTCCGATGCTTCACTTCAGGTTTACTGTATCCCTCTGACCTTCTTATTGACAATGGAACGCAGAAATTGCATCGGAATGAAATAGAAAAGGCACAATGCCGAGTTAAGTACGAGAAGACTGACTCTTCTTACTGTCTATGTTTTGAACCATTCCTGTGACACAAGTTATAGATTCCGATGCTTCACTTCAGGTTTACTGTATCCCTTGGACCATCTTATTGACGATGAAACACATAAATTTCATCGGAATTAAATAGAAAAGGCACAATGCCGAGTTAAGTACAAGAAAACTGACTCTTCTTACTGTCTATCTTTTGAACCATTCCTGTGACGTTAGTTACAGATTCCGATGCTTCACATCAGGTTTACTGTATTCCTCTGACCTTCTTATTGACGATGAAACACAGAAATTGCATCGGAATTAAATAGAAAAGGCACAATGCCGACTTAAGGACAAGAAGACTGACTCTTCCTAAAGTCTATGTTTTGAACCATTCCTGTTACACTAGTTATAGATTCCGATGCTTCACTTCAGGTTTAGTGTATCCCTTGGACCTTCTTATTGACGATGAAACACAGAAATTACATCGGAACTAAATACAAAAGCCACAATGCCGTCTTAAGTACAAGAAGACTGACTCTTCTTTCTGACTATGTTTTGAACCATTCCTGTGACACTACTTATAGATTCCGATGCTTCACTTCAGGTTTACTGTATCCCTCTGACCTTCTTATTGACAATGAAACGCAGAAATTGCATCGGAATGAAATAGAAAAGACACAATGCCGAGTTAAGTACGAGAAGACTGACTCTTCTTACTGTCTATGTTTTGAACCATTCCTGTGACACAAGTTATAGATTCCGATGCTTCACTTCATGTTTACTGTATCCCTTGGACCATCTTATTGACGATGAAACACATAAATTGCATCGGAATTAAATAGAAAAGGCACAATGCCGACTTAAGTACAAGGAAACTGACTCTTCTTACTGTCTATCTTTTGAACCATTCCTGTGACACTAGTTATAGATTCCGATGCTTCACTTCAGGTTTAGTGTATCCCTTGGACCTTCTTATTGACGATGAAACACAGAAATTACATCGGAATTAAATAGGAAAGGCACAATGCCGACTTAAGTACAAGAAGACTGACTCTTCTTACTGACTATGATTTGAACCATTCCTGTGTCACTAGTTATAGATTCCGATGCTTCACTTCAGGTTTACTGTATCCCTCTGACCTTCTTATTGACGATGAAACACAGAAATTGCATCGGAATTAAATACAAAAGCCACAATGCCGTCTTAAGTACAAGAAGACTGACTCTTCTTTCTGACTATGTTTTGAACCATTCCTGTGACACTAGTTATAGATTCCGATGCTTCACTTCAGGTTTACTGTATCCCTCTGACCTTCTTATTGACGATGAAACACAGAAATTGCATCGGAATTAAATAGAAAAGGCACAATGCCGACTTAAGTACAAGAAGACTGACTCATCTTACTGTCTATTTTTTGAACCATTCCTGTGACGCTAGTTACAGTTCCGATGCTTCACTTCAGGTTTCCTTCATCCCTTGGACCTTCTTATCGACGATGAAACACAGAAATTGCATCAGAATTAAATAGAAAAGGCACAATGCCAACATAAGTACAAGAAGCCGGTCCCTTCTTACTGTATATGTTTTGAACCACTCCTGTGACACTAGTTATAGATTCCGATGCTTCACTTCAGGTTTAGTGTATCCCTTGGACCTTCTTATTGACGATGAAACACAGATATTGCATCGGAATTAAATAGAAAAGGCACAATGCCGACTTAAGTACAAGAAGTCTGACTCTACTTACTGACTATGATTTGAACCATTCCTGTGACACTAGTTATAGATTCCGATGCTTCACTTCAGGTTTACTGTATCCCTCTGACCTTCTTATTGACGATGAAACACAGAAATTGCAACGGAATTAAATAGAAAAGGCACAATGCCGTCTTAAGTACAAGAAGACTGACCCTTCTTTCTGACTATGTTTTGAACCATTCCTGTGACACTAGTTATAGATTCCGATGCTTCACTTCAGGTTTTCTGTAACCCTCTGCCCTTCTTATTGACGATGAAACACAGAAATTGCATCGGAATTAAATAGAAAAGGCACAATGCCGACTTAAGTACAAGAAGACTGACTCATCTTACTGTCTATGTTTTGAACCATTCCTGTGACGCTAGTTACAGATTCCGATGCTTCACTTCATGTTTACTGTATCCCTTGGACATTCTTATCGACGATGAAACACAGAAATTGCATCAGAATTAAATACAAAAGGCATAATGCCAACTTAAGTACTAGAAAACTGTCCCTTCTTACTGTCTATGTTTTGAACGACTCCTGTGACACTAGTTATAGATTCCGATGCTTCACTTCAGGTTTACTGTATCCCTCTGAACTTCTTATTCACGATGAAACTCAGAAATCACTTCGGAATTAAATACAAAAGGCACAATGCCGGCTTAAGTACAAGAAGTCTAACTCTTCTTACTGTCTATGTTTTGAACCTTTCCTGTGAACCTAGTTATAGATTCCGATGCTTCACGTCAGGTTTACTGTATCCCTTGGACTTTCTTATTGACGATGAAACACAGAAATTGCATCGAAATTATATACAAAACGCACAATGCCGACTTAAGTACAAGAAGACTGAACCTTCTTAATGTCTGTGATTTGAACGATTCCTGTGGCACTAGTTATAGAATCCGATGCTTCATTTCAGGTTTACTGTATCCCTTGGACCTTCTTATTGACGATGAAACACAGAAAGTGCATCGGAATTAAATAGAAAAGGCACAATGCCGACTTAAGTACAAGAAGACTGACTCTTCCTACTGTCTATGTTTTGAACCAGTCCTGTGACACTAGTTACAGTTTCCGATGCTTCACTCCAGGTTTACTGTATCCCTCTGACATTCTTATTGACGATGAAACACAGAAATTGCATCGGAATTAAATACGAAAGGCACAATGCCGACTTAAGTACAAGAAGACTGACTCTTCTTACTGTCTATGTTTTGAACCATTTCTTTGACACTAGTTATAGATTCCGATGCTTCACTTCAGGTTTACTGTATCCCTTGGAACTTCTTATTGACGATGAAACACAGAAATTGCATCGGAATTAAATAGAAAAGGCACAATGCCGACATAAGTACAAGAAGACTGACTCTTCTTACTGTCTATGTTTTGAACCATTCCTGTGACGTTAGTTACACATTCCGATGCTTCACCTCAAGTTTACTGTATTCCTCTGACCTTCTTATTGACGATGAAACACAGAAATTGCATGGGAATTAAATAGAACAGGCACAATGCCGACTTAAGTACAAGAAGACTGACTCTTCCTACTATGTTTTGAACCATTCCTGAGACACTAGTTATAGATTCCGATGCTTCACTTCAGGTTTAGTGTATCCCTTGGACCTTATTAATGACGAAGAAACACAGAAATTACATCAGAATTAAATAGAAAAGGCACAATGCCCACTTAAGTACAAGAAGACATACTCTTCTTACTGTCTATGTTTTGAACCATTCCTGTGACGTTAGTTAAAGATTCCGATGCTTCACCTCAAGTTTACTGTATTCCTCTGACGTGCTTATTGACGATGAAACACAGAAATTGCATCGGAATTAAATAGAAAAGGCACAATGCCGACTTAAGTACAAGAAGACTGACTCTTCCTTCTATGTTTTGAACCATTCCTGTGACACTAGTTATAGATTCCGATGCTTCACTTCAGGTTTAGTGTATCCCTAGGGCCTTCTTATTGACGAAGAAACACAGAAATTGCATCAGAATTAAATAGAAAAGGCACAATGCCGACTTAAGTACAAGAAGACTGACTCTTCTTACTGACTATAATTTGAACCATTCCTGTGACACTAGTTATAGATTCCGTTCCTTCACTTCAGGTTTACTGTATCCCTCTGACCGTCTTATTGACGATGAAACACAGAAATTGCATCGGAATTATATACAAAAGGCACAATGCCGACTTAAATAAAAGAAGACTGACTCTTCTTTCTGACTATGTTTTGAACCATTCCTGTGACACTAGTTATAGATTCCGATGCTTCACTTCAGGTTTACTGTATCCCTCTGACCTTCTTATTGACGATGAAACACAGAAATTGCATCGGGGTTAAATAGAAGAGGCACAATGCCGACTTATGTACAAGAAGACTGACTCTTCCTACTGTCTATGTTTTGAACCATTCCAGTGACACTAGTTATAGATTCCGATGCGTCACTTCAGGTTTAGTGTATTCCTTGGACCTTCTTATTGACGATGAAACTCAGAAATTGCATCGGATTAAATAGAAAAATAACAATGCTGACTTAATTACAAGAAGACTGACTCTTCTTACTGACTATGATTTGAACCATTCCTGTGACACTAGTTATAGATTCCGATACTTCACTTCAGGTTTACTGTATCCCTCTGACCTTCTTATTGTCGATGAAACTCAGAAATTGCATTGGAATTAAATACAAAAGGCACAATGCCGACTTAAGTACAAGAAGACTGACTCTTCTTTCTGACTATGTTTTGAACCATTCCTCTGACACTAGTTATAGATTCCGATGCTTCACTTCAGGTTTACTGTATCCCTCTGACCTTCTTATTGACGATGAAACACAGAAATTGCATCGGAATAAAATAGAAAATGCGCAATGCCGACTTAAGTACAAGAAGACTGACTCTTCTTACTGACTGTTGTGAACCATTTCTGTGACACTAGTTATAGATTCCGATGCTTCACTTCAGATTTACTGTATCCCTCTGACGTTCTAATTGACGATGAAACACAGAAACTGCATCGGAATTAAATACAAATGGCACATTGCCGACTTGAGTAGAAAAAGACTGACTCTCCTTACTGTCTATGTTTTGAGCCAGTCCTGTGACAATAGTTATAGATTCCGATGCTTCACTTCAGTTGTACTGTATCCCTTGGGCCTTCTTATTGACGATGAAACACAGAAATTGCATCGGAATTAAATACAAACGGCACAATGCCGACTTGAGTACAAGAAGACTGACCATTCTTACTGTCTATGTTTTGAACCATTCCTGTGACACTAGTTATAGATTCCGCTGCTTCACTTCAGGTTTACTGTATCCCTCTTACCTTCTTATTGACGATGAAACACAGAAATTGCATCGGAATTAAATACGAAAGGCACAATGCCGACTTAAGTACTAGAAGACTGACTCTTCTTACTGACTATGTTTGAACCATTCCTGTGACACTAGTTATAGATTCCGATGATTCACTTCAGGTGTTCTGTATCCCTTGGACCTTCTAATTGACGATAAAACACAGATATGGCATCGGAATTAAATAGAATAGGCACAATGGCGACTTAAGTACAAGAAGACTGTCTCTTCCTACTGTCTATGTTTTGAACCATTCCTGTGACACTAGTAACAGATTCCGATGCTTCACTTCAGGTTTACTGAATCCCTCTGACCATCTTATTGACGATAAAACACAGAAATTGCATCGGAATTAAATACAAAAGGCACAATGCCGACTTAAGTACATGAAGACTGACTCTACTTACTGTCTACGTTATGAACCATTCCTGTGAACCTAGTTATAAATTCCGATGCTTCACTTCAGGTTTACTGTATTTCTTGGACCTTCTTATTGACGAATAAACGCAGAAATTGCATCGGAATTAAATACAAAAGGCACAATGCCGACTTAAGTACAAGAAGACCGCCTCTTTTTACTGTCTATGCTTTGAACCATTCCTGTGAACCTAGTTATAGATTCCGATGCTTCACTTCAGGTTTACTGTATTTCTTGGACCTTCTTATTGACGATGAAACACAGATATATCATCTCTATTAAATAGAAAAGGCACAATGCCGACTTAAGTAAAAGAAGACTGATTCTTTTACTGACTATGTTTGGAACCATTCCTGTGACACTAGTTATAGATTCCCATGCTTCACTTCAGGTTTACTGTATCCCTCTGACCTTCTTATTGACGATGAAACACAGATATTGCATCGGTATTAAATAGAAAAGGCACAATGCCGAGTTAAGTACAAGAAGACTGACTCTTCTTACTGTCTATGTTTTGAACCACTCCTGTGACACAAGTTATAGATTCCGATGCTTCACTTCAGGTTTATTGTATCCCTTGGACATTCTTATTGACGATGAAACACATAAATTGCATCGGAATTAAATAGAAAAGGCGCAATGCCGACTTAAGTACAAGAAAACTGACTCTTCTTACTGTCTATCTTTTGAACCATTCCTGTGACGTTAGTTACAGATTCCGATGCTTCACATCAGGTTTACTGTATTCCTCTGACCTTCTTATTGACGATGAAACACAGAAATTGCATCGGAATTAAATAGAAAAGGCGCAATGCCGACTTAAGTACAAGAAAACTGACTCTTCTTACTGTCTATCTTTTGAACCATTCCTGTGACGTTAGTTACAGATTCCGATGCTTCACATCAGGTTTACTGTATTCCTCTGACCTTCTTATTGACGATGAAACACAGAAATTGCATCGGAATTAAATAGAAAAGGCACAATGCCGACTTAAGGTCAAGAAGACTGACTCTTCCTAATGTCTATGTTTTGAACCATTCCTGTGACACTAGTTATAGATTCCGATGCTTCACTTCAGGTTTTCTGTAACCCTCTGCCCTTCTTATTGACGATGAAACACAGAAATTGCATCGGAATTAAATAGAAAAGGCACATGCCGACTTAAGTACAAGAAGACTGATTCATCTTACTGTCTATGTTTTGAACCATTCCTGTGTCGCTAGTTGCAGATTCCGATGCTTCACTTCAGGATTACTGTATCCCTTGGACCTTCTTATCGACGATGAAACACAGAAATTGCATCAGAATTAAATACAAAAGGCAGAATGCCAACTTAAGTACTAGAAGACTGTCCCTTCTTACTGTCTATGTTTTGAACCACTCCTGTGACACTAGTTATAGATTCCGATGCTTCACTTCAGGTTTTCTGTATCCCTCTGAACTTCTTATTCACGATGAAACACAGAAATCTCTTCGGAATTAAATACAAAAGGCACAATGCCGGCTTAAGTACAAGAAGTCTAACTCTTCTTACTGTCTATGTTTTGCACCTTTCCTGTGAACGTAGTTATAGATTCCGATGCTTCACGTCAGGTTTACTGTATCCCTTGGACTTTCTTATTGACGATGAAACACAGAAATTGCATCGGAATTATATACAAAACGCACAATGCCGACTTAAGTACAAGAAGACTTACTCTTCCTACTGTCCATGTTTTGAACCATTCATGTGGCACTAGTTATAGATGCCGATGCTTCACTTCACGTTTACTGTATCCCTCTGACCTTCGTACTGACGATGTAACACCGAAATTGCATCGGAATTAAATACAAAGGGCACAATGCCGACTTAAGTATAAGAAGACTGACCCTTCTTAATGTCTATGATTTGAACGATTCCTGTGGCACTAGTTATAGAATCCGATGCTTCATTTCAGGTTCACTGTATCCCTTGGACCTTCTTATTGACGATGAAACACAGAAAGTGCATCGGAATTAAATAGAAAAGGCACAATGCCGACTTAAGTACAAGAAGACTGACTCTTCCTACTGTCTATGTTTTGAACCAGTCCTGTGACACTAGTTACAGTTTCCGATGCTTCACTTCAGGTTTACTGTATCCCTCTGACCTGCTTATTGACGATGAAACACAGAAATTGCATCAGAATTAAATACAAAAGGCACAATGCCGACTTAAGTACAAGAAGACTGACTCTTCATACTGTCTATGTTTTGAACCATTCCTGTGACACTAGTTATAGATTCCGATGCTTCACTTCAGGTTTACTGTATCCTTTGGACCTTCTTATTGCCGATGAAGCACAGAAATTGCATCGGAATTAAATAGAAAAGGCACAATGCCGACTTAAGTACAAGAAGACTGGTTCTTATTGCTGTCTATGTTTTGAACCATTCCTGTGACGTTAGTTACAGATTCCGATGCTTCACTTCAGGTTTACTATATTCCTCTGACCTTCTTATTGACGTTGAAACACAGAAATTGCATCGGAATTAAAAAGAGAAGGCACAATGCCGACTTAAGTACAAGAAGACTGACTCTTTCTACTGTCTATGTTTTGAACCATTCCTGTGACACTAGTTTTAGATTCCGATGCTCCACTTCAGGTTTTGTGTATCCCTTGGCCCTTCTTATTGACGATAAAACACAGAAATTGCATCGGAATAAAATACAAAAGGCACCCTGCTGACTTAAGTACAAGAAGACTGACTCTTCTTTCTGACTATGTTTCGAACCATTCCTGTGACACTAGTTAAAGATTCCGATGCTTCACTTCAGGTTTACTGTTTCCCTCTGACCTTCTTATTGACGATGAAACGCAGAAATTGCATCGGAATTAAATAGAAAAGGCACAATGCATACTTAAGTACAAGAAGATTGACTCTTCTTACTGTCTATGTTTTGAACCATTCCTGTGACGCTAGTTACATATTCCGATGCTTCACTTCAGGTTTCCTGCATCCATTGGACCTTCTTAATCACGATGAAACACAGAAATCACTTCGGAATTAAACACAAAAGGCACAATGCCGACTTAAGTACAAGAAGACTAACTCTTCTTACTGTCTATGTTTTGAACCTTTCCTGTGAACCTAGTTATAGATTCCGATGCTTCACGTCAGGTTTACTGTTTCCCTCTGACCTTCTTATTGACGATGAAACACAGAAATTGCATCGGAATTATATACAAAACGCACAATGCCGACTTAAGTACAAGAAGACTTACTCTTCCTACTGTCCATGTTTTGAACCATTCCTGTGGCACTAGTTATAGATGCCGATGCTTCACTTCACGTTTACTGTATCCCTCTGACCTTCGTACTGACGATGTAACACCGAAATTGCATCGGAATTAAATACAAAAGGCACAATGGCGACTTAAGTACAAGAAGACTGACCCTTCTTAATGTCTATGATTTGAACCATTCCTGTGGCACTAGTTTTAGATTCCGATGCTCCACTTCAGGTTTTGTGTATCCCTTGGACCTTCGTATTGACGATAAAACACAGAAATTGCATCGGAATTAAATACAAAAGGCACCCTGCTGACTTAAGTACTAGAAGACTGACTCTTCTTTCTGACTATGTTTCGAACCATTCCTGTGACACTAGTTGTAGATTCCGATGCTTCACTTCAGGTTTACTGTTTCCCTCTGACCTTCTTATTGACGATGAAACACAGAAATTGCATCGGAATTATATACAAAACGCACAATGCCGACTTAAGTACAAGAAGACTTACTCTTCCTACTGTCCATGTTTTGAACCATTCCTGTGGCACTAGTTATAGATGCCGATGCTTCACTTCACGTTTACTGTATCCCTCTGACCTTCGTACTGACGATGTAACACCGAAATTGCATCGGAATTAAATACAAAAGGCACAATGGCGACTTAAGTACAAGAAGACTGACCCTTCTTAATGTCTATGATTTGAACCATTCCTGTGGCACTAGTTATAGAATCCGATGCTTCATTTCAGGTATCCCTTGGACCTTCTTATTGACGATGAAACACAGAAAGTGCATCGGAATTAAATAGAAAAGGCACAACGCCGACTTAAGTACAAGAAGACTGACTATTCCTACTGTCTATGTTTTGAACCATTCCTGTGACACTAGTTACAGTTTCAGATGCTTCACTTCAGGTTTACTGTATCCCTCTGAACTTCTTATTCACGATGAAACACAGAAATCACTTCGGAATTAAATACAAAAGGCACAATGCCGGCTTAAGTACAAGAAGTCTAACTCTTCTTACTGTCTATGTTTTGCACCTTTCCTGTGAACCTAGTTATAGATTCCGATGCTTCACGTCAGGTTTACTGTATCCCTTGGACCTTCTTATTGACGATGAAACACAGAAATTGCTTCGGAATTAAATAGAAAAGGCACAATGCCGACTTAAGTACAAGAAGACTGACACTTCTTACTGACTATGAATTGAACCATTCCTGTGGCACTAGTTATAGAATCCGATGCTTCATTTCAGGTATCCCTTGGACCTTCTTATTGACGATGAAACACAGAAAGTGCATCGGAATTAAATAGAAAAGGCACAACGCCGACTTAAGTACAAGAAGACTGACTCTTTCTACTGTCTATGTTTTGAACCATTCCTGTGACACTAGTTTTAGATTCCGATGCTCCACTTCAGGTTTTGTGTATCCCTTGGACCTTCTTATTGACCATGAAACACAGAAATTGCATCGGAATTAAATAGAAAAGGCACAATGCCGACTTAAGTACAAGAAGACTGACACTTCTTACTGACTATGAATTGAACCATTCCTGTGACACTAGTTATAGATTCCGATGATTCACTTCAGGTTTACTGTATCCCTCTGACCTTCTTATTGACGATAAAACACAGAAATTGCATCGGAATTAAATAGAAAAGGCACAATGCCTACTTAAGTACAAGAAGATTGACTCTTCTTACTGTCTATGTTTTGAACCATTCCTGTGACGCTAGTTACATATTCCGATGCTTCACTTCAGGTTTCCTGCATCCATTGGACCTTCTTATTCACGATGAAACACAGAAATCACTTCGGAATTAAATACAAAAGGCACAATGCCGACTTAAGTACAAGAAGGCTAACTCCTCTTACTGTCTATGTTTTGAACCTTTCCTGTGAACCTAGTTATAGATTCCGATGCTTCACGTCAGGTTTACTGTATCCCTTGGACCTTCTTATTGACGATGAAACACAGAAATTGCTTCGGAATTATATACAAAACGCACAACGCCGACTTAAGTACAAGAAGACTTACTCTTCCTACTGTCCATGTTTTGAACCATTCCTGTGGCACTAGTTATAGATGCCGATGCTTCACTTCACCTTTACTGTATCCCTCTGACCTTCGTACTGACGATGTAACACCGAAATTGCATCGGAATTAAATACAAAAGGCACAATGACGACTTAAGTACAAGAAGACTGACCCTTCTTAATGTCTATGTTTTGAACCATTCCTGTGGCGCTAGTTATAGAATCCGATGCTTCATTTCAGGTATCCCTTGGACCGCCTTATTGACGATGAAACACAGAAAGTGCATCGGAATTAAATACAAAAGGCACAATGCCGACTTAAGTACAAGAAGACTGATTCATCTTATTGTCTATGTTTTGAACCATTCCTGTGACACTAGTTATAGATTCCGATGCTTCACTTCAGGTTTACTGTATCCCTCTGACCATCTTATTGACGATGAAACACAGAACTTGCATCGGAATTAAATAAAAAGGCACAATGCTGACTTAAGTTCAAGAAGACTGACTCTTCTTACTGACTATGTTTTGAACCATTCCTGTGACACTAGTTATAGATTCCAGTGCTTCACTTCAGGTTTACTGAATCCCTTGGACCTTATTATTGACGATGAATCACAGAAATTGCATCGGAATTAAATAGAAAATGCACAATGCCGACTTATGTAGAAGAAGACTGACTCTTCTTACTGTCTATGATTTGAACTATTCCTGTGACACTAGTTATAGATTCCGATTCTTCACTTCACGTTTACTGTATCCCTTGGACCTTCTTATTGACGACGAAACACAGAAATTGCATCGGAATTAAATAGAAAAGGCACAATGCCGACTTAAGTACAAGAAGACTGACTGTTTCTACTGTCTATGTTTTGAACTATTCCTGTGACACTAGTTATAGATTCCGATGCTTCACTTCAGGTTAACTGTATCCCTCTGACCTTCTTATTGACAATGAAACACAGAAATTGCATCGCAATTAAATACAAAAGGCACAATGCCGACTGAAGTACAAGAAGACTGATTCATCTTATTGTCTATGTTTTGAACCATTCCTGTGACACTAGTTATAGATTCCGATGCCTCACTTCAGGTTTACTGTATCCCTTGGACCTTCTTATTGACGATGAAACACAGAAATTGCATCGGAATTAAATAGAAAAGGCACAATGCCGACTTAAGTACAAGAAGACTGAGTCTTCTTACTGACTATGATTTGAACCATTCCTGTGACACTAGTTATAGATTCCGATGCTTCACTTCAGGTTTACTGTATCCCTCTGACCTTCTTATTGACGATGAAACACAGAAATTGCATCGGAATTAAATACAAAAGGCACAATGCCGTCTTAAGTACAAGAAGACTGACTCTTCTTTCTTACTATGTTTTGAACCATTCCTGTGACACTAGTTATAATTTCCGATGCTTCACTCCAGGTTTACTGTATCCCTCTGACCTTCTTATTGACGATGAAACACAGAAATTGCATCGGAATTAAATAGAAAATGCACAATGCCAACTTAAGTACAAGATGACTGACTCATCTTACTGTCTATGTTTTGAATCATTCCTGTGACGCTAGTAACAGATTCCGATGCTTCACTTCAGGTTTCCTGCATCCCTTGGACCTTCTTATTGACGATGAAACACAGAAATTGCATCAGAATTAAATACAAAAGGCACAATGCCAACTTAAGTACAAGAAGCCGGTCCCTTCTTACTGTCTATGTTTTGAACCACTCCTGTGACACTAGTTATAGATTCCGATGCTTCACTTCAGGTTTAGTGTATCCCTTGGACCTTCTTATTGACGATGAAACACAGATATTGCATCGGAATTAAATAGAAAAGGCACAATGCCGACTTAAGTACAAGAACTCTGACTCTTCTTACTGACTATGATTTGAACCATTCCTGTGACACTAGTTATAGATTCAGATGCTTCACTTCAGGTTTACTGTATCCCTCTGACCTTGTTGACGATGAAACACAGAAATTGCATCGGAATTAAATAGAAAAGGCACAAATCCCACTTAAGTACAAGAAGACTGACTCTTCTTTCTGACTATGTTTTGAACCAGTCCTGTGACACTAGTTATAGATTACGATGCTTCACTTCAGGTTTACTGTAACCCTCTGCCCTTCTTATTGACGATGAAACACTGAAATTGCATCGGAATTAAATAGAAAAGGCACAATGCCGACTTAAGTACAAGAAGACTGACTTATCTTACTGTCTAAGAGGCACAATGCCGACTTAAGTACAAGAAGACTGACTCATCTTACTGTCTAAATTTGAACCATTCCTTTGACGCTAGTTACAGATTCCGATGCTTCACTTCAGGTTTACTGTATCCCTTGGACCTTCTTATCGACGATGAAACACAGAAATTGCATCAGAATTAAATACAAAAGGCATAATGCCAACTTAAGTACTAGAAGACTGTCCCTTATTACTGTCTATGTTTTGAACCACTCCTGTGACACTAGTTATAGATTCCGATGCTTCACGTCAGGTTTACTGTATCCCTCTGAACTTCTTATTCACGATGAAACACAGATATCACTTCGGAATTAAATACAAAAGGCACAATGCCGGCTTAAGTACAAGAAGACTAACTCTTCTTACTGTCTATGTTTTGAACATTTCCTGTGAACCTAGTTATAGATTCCGATGCTTCACGTCAGGTTTACTGTATCCCTTGGACTTTCTTATTGACGATGAAACACAGAAATTGCAAAGGAATTATATACAAAACGCACAATGCCGACTTAAGTACAAGAAGACTGACCCTTCTTAATGTCTATGATTTGAACCATTCCTGTGGCACTAGTCATAGAATCCGATGCTTCATTTCAGGTTTACTGTATCCCTTGGACCTTCTTATTGACGATGAAACACAGAAAGTGCATCGGAATTAAATAGAAAAGGCACAATGCCGACTTAAGTACAAGAAGACTGACACTTCCTACTGTCTATGTTTTGAACCAGTCCTGTGACACTAGTTACAGGTTCCGATGCTTCACTTCAAGTTTACTGTATCCCTCTGACCTGCTTATTGACGATGAAACACAGAAATTGCATCAGAATTAAATACAAAAGGCACAATGCCGACTTAAGTACAAGAAGACTGACTCTTCATACTGTCTATGATTTGAACCATTCCTGTGACACTAGTTATAGATTCCGATGCTTCACTTCAAGTTTACTGTATCCCTTGGACCTTCTTATTGACGATGAAACACAGAAATTGGATGGAATTAAATAGAAATGGCACAATGCCGACTTAAGTACAAGAAGACTGAATCTTATTGCTGTCTATGTTTTGAACCATTCCTGTGACGTTAGTTACAGATTCCGATGCTTCACTTCAGGTTTACTGTATTCCTCTGACCTTCTTATTGACGATGAAACACAGAAATTGCATCGGAATTAAATAGAGAAGGCACAATGCCGACTTAAGTACAAGAAGACTGACTCTTCCTACTGTCTATGTTTTGAACCATTCCTGTGACACTAGTTATAGATTCCGATGCTCCACTTCAGGTTTTGTGTATCCCTTGGACCTTCTTATTGACCATGAAACACAGAAATTGTATCGGATTTAAATAGAAAAGGCACAATGCCGACCTAAGTACAAGAAGACTGACACTTCTTACTGACTAGGTTTTGAACCTTTCCTGAGAACCTAGTTATAGATTCCGATCCTTCACGTCAGGTTTACCGTATCCCTTGGACCTTCTTATTGACGATGAAACACTGAAATTGCATCGGAATTATATACAAAACGCACAATGCCGACTTAAGTACAAGAAGACTTACTCTTCCTACTGTCCATGTTTTGAACCATTCCTGTGGCACTAGTTAAAGATGCCGATGCTTCACTTCAGGTTTTGTGTATCCCTTGGACCTTCTTATTGACGATGAAACACACTAATTGTATCAGAATTAAATACAAAAGGCACAATGCCGACTTAAGTACAAGAAGACTGACTCTTCATACTGTCTATGTTTTGAACCATTCCTGTGACGCTAGTTATAGATTCCGATGCTTCACTTCAGGTTTACGGTTTCCCTCTGACCTTCTTATTGACGATGAAACACAGAAATTGCATCGGAAATGAATAGAAAAGGCACAATGCCTACTTAGCAACAAGAAGATTGACTCTTCTTAATGTCTATGTTTTGAACCATTCCTGTGACGCTAGTTACATATTCCGATCCTTCACTTCAGGTTTCCTCCATCCATTGGACCTTCTTATTGACGATGAAACACAGAAATTGCATCGGAATTAAATACAAAAGGCACAATGCCGACTTAATTACAAGAAGACTGATCCTTCTTACTGTCTATGTTTTGAACCATTCCTGTGATACTAGTTACAGATTCCGATGCTTCACTACAGGTTTACTGTATCCCTCTGACCTTCTTATTGACGATGATACACAGAAATTGCATCTGAATTAAATACAAAAGGCACAATGCCGACTTAAGTACAAGAAGACTGACTCTTCTTACTGACTATATTTTGAACCATTCCTGTGACACTAGTTATAGATTCCGATGATTCACATCCGGTTTACTGTATCCCTTGGACCTTCTTATTGACGATGAAACACAGATATTGCATCGGAATTAAACAGAAAAGGCACAATGCCGACTTAAGTACAAGAAGACTGACTCTTCCTACTGTATATGTTATGATCCATTCCTGTGACACTAGTTACAGATTCCGATGCTACACTTCAGGATTACTGTATCCCTCTGACCTTCTTATTGACGATGATACACAGAAATTGCATCTGAATTAAATACAAAAGGCACAATGCCGACTTAAGTACAAGAAGACTGACTCTTCATACTGTCTATGCTTTGAACCATTCCTGTGACACTAGTTATAGATTCCGATGCTTCACTTCAGGTTTACTGTATCCCTCTGACCTTCTTATTGACGATGAAACACAGAAATTGCATCGGAATTAAATAGAAAAGGCACAATGCCGTCTGAAGTACAAGAAGACTGACTCTTCTTTCTGACTATGTTTTGAACCATTCCTGTGACACTAGTTATAGATTCCGATGCTTCACTTCCGGTTTACTGTAACCCTCTGCCCTTCTTATTGACGATGAAACACAGAAAATGCATCGGAAATAAATAGAAAAGGCACAATCCCGACTTAAGTACAAGAAGACTGACTCATCTTACTGTCTATGTTTTGAACCATTCCTGTGACGCTAGTTACAGATTCCGATGCTTCACTTCAGGTTTACTGTATCCCTTGGACCATCTTATCGACGATGAAACACAGAAATTGCATCAGAATTAAATACAAAAGGCATAATGCCAACTTAAGTACTAGAAGACTGTCCCTTCTTACTGTCTATGTTTTGAACCACTCCTGTGACACTAGTTATAGATTCCGATGCTTCACTTCAGGTTTACTGTATCCCGCTGAACTTCTTATTCACGATGAAACACAGAAATCACATCGGAATTAAATACAAAAGGCACAATGCCGGCTTAAGTACAAGAAGACTAACTCTTCTTACTGTCTATGTTTTGAACCTTTCCTGTGAACCTAGTTATAGATTCCGATGCTTCACGTCAGGTTTACTGTATCCCTTGGACTTTCTTATTGACGATGAAACACAGAAATTGCATCGGAATTATATACAAAACGCACAATGCCGAGTTAAGTACAAGAAGACTTACTCTTCCTACTGTCCATGTTTTGAACCATTCATGTTGCACTAGTTATAGATGCCGATGCTTCACTTCACGTTTACTGTATCCCTCTGACCTTCGTACTGACGATGTAACTCCGAAATTGCATCGGAATTAAATACAAAAGGCACAATGCCGACTTAAGTACAAGAAGACTGACCCTTCTTAATGTCTATGATTTGAACCATTCCTGTGGCACTAGTTATAGAATCCGAAGCTTCATTTGAGGTTTACTGTATCCCTTGGACCTTCTTATTGACGATGAAACACAGAAAGTGCATCGGAATTAAATAGAAAAGGCACAATGCCGACTTAAGTACAAGAAGACTGACTCTTCCTACTGTCTATGTTTTGAACCAGTCCTGTGACACTAGTTACATATTCCGATGCTTCACTTCAGGTTTACTGTATCCCTCTGACCTGCTTATTGACGATGAAACACACTAATTGTATCAGAATTAAATACAAAAGGCACAATGCCGACTTAAGTACAAGAAGACTGACTCTTCATACTGTCTATGTTTTGAACCATTCCTGTGACGCTAGTTATAGATTCCGATGCTTCACTTCAGGTTTACGGTTTCCCTCTGACCTTCTTATTGACGATGAAACACAGAAATTGCATCGGAAATGAATAGAAAAGGCACAATGCCTACTTAACAACAAGAAGATTGACTCTTCTTAATGTCTATGTTTTGAACCATTCCTGTGACGCTAGTTACATATTCCGATGCTTCACTTCAGGTTTCCTGCATCCATTGGACCTTCTTATTGACGATGAAACACAGAAATTGCATCGGAATTGAATACAAAAGGCACAATGCCGACTTAATTACAAGAAGACTGATCCTTCTTACTGTCTATGTTTTGAACCATTCCTGTGATACTAGGTACAGATTCCGATGCTTCACTTCAGGTTTACTGTATCCCTCTGACCTTCTTATTGACGATGAAACACAGAAATTGCATCGGAATTAAATAGAAAAGGCACAATGCCGTCTTAAGTACAAGAAGACTGACTCTTCTTTCTGACTATGTTTTGAACCATTCCTGTGACACTAGTTATAGATTCCGATGCTTCACTTCAGGTTTACTGTAACCCTCTGCCCTTCTTATTGACGATGAAACACAGAAATTGCATCGGAAATAAATAGAAAAGGCACAATCCCGACTTAAGTACAAGAAGACTGACTCATCTTACTGTCTATGTTTTGAACCATTCCTGTGACGCTAGTTACAGATTCCGATGCTTCACTTCAGGTTTACTGTATCCCTTGGACCATCTTATCGACGATGAAACACAGAAATTGCATCAGAATTAAATACAAAAGTCATAATGCCAACTTAAGTACTAGAAGACTGTCCCTTCTTACTGTCTATGTTTTGAACCACTCCTGTGACACTAGTTATAGATTCCGATGCTTCACTTCAGGTTTACTGTATCCCGCTGAACTTCTTATTCACGATGAAACACAGAAATCACTTCGGAATTAAATACAAAAGGCACAATGCCGGCTTAAGTACAAGAAGACTAACTCTTCTTACTGTCTATGTTTTGAACCTTTCCTGTGAACCTAGTTATAGATTCCGATGCTTCACGTCAGGTTTACTGTATCCCTTGGACTTTCGTATTGACGATGAAACACAGAAATTGCATCGGAATTATATACAAAACGCACAATGCCGAATTAAGTACAAGAAGACTTACTCTTCCTACTGTCCATGTTTTGAACCATTCATGTGGCACTAGTTATAGATGCCGATGCTTCACTTCACGTTTACTGTATCCCTCTGACCTTCGTACTGACGATGTAACTCCGAAATTGCATCGGAATTAAATACAAAAGGCACAATGCCGACTTAAGTACAAGAAGACTGACCCTTCTTAATGTCTATGATTTGAACCATTCCTGTGGCACTAGTTATAGAATCCGATGCTTCATTTGAGGTTTACTGTATCCCTTGGACCTTCTTATTGACGATGAAACACAGAAAGTGCATCGGAATTAAATAGAAAAGGCACAATGCCGACTTAAGTACAAGAAGACTGACTCTTCCTACTGTCTATGTTTTGAACCAGTCCTGTGACACTAGTTACAGTTTCCGATGCTTCACTTCAGGTTTACTGTATCCCTCTGACCTGCTTATTGACGATGAAACACAGAAATTGCATCAGAATTAAATACAAAAGGCACAATGCCGACTTAAGTACAAGAAGACTGACCCTTCATACTGTCTATGTTTTGAACCATTCCTGTGACACTAGTTATAGATTCCGATGCTTCACTTCAGGTTTACTGTATCCCTTGGACCTTCTTATTGACGATGAAACACAGAAATTGGATGGAATTAAATAGAAAAGGCACAATGCCGACTTAAGTACAAGAGGACTGACTCTTATTGCTGTCTATGTTTTGAACCATTCCTGTGACGTTAGTTACAGATTCCGATGCTTCACTTCAGGTTTACTGTATTCCCCTGACCTTCTTATTGACGATGAAACACAGAAATTGCATCGGAATTAAATAGAGAAGGCAAAATGCAGACTTAAGTACAAGAAGACTGACTCTTTCTACTGTCTATGTTTTGAACCCATCCTGTGACACTAGTTATAGATTCCGATGCACCACTTCAGGTTTTGTGTATCCCTTGGACCTTCTTATTGACCATGAAACACAGAAATTGTATCGGAATTAAATAGAAAAGGCACAATGCCGACTTAAGTACAAGAAGACTGACACTTCTTACTGACTATGATTTGAACCATTCCTGTGACACTAGTTATAGATTCCGTTGATTCACTTCAGGTTTACTGTATTACTCTGACCTTCTTATTGACGATGAAACACAGAAATTGCATCGGAATTAAATACAAAAGGCACCCTGCTGACTTAAGTACAAGAAGACTGACTCCTCTTTCTGACTATGTTTCGAACCATTCCTGTGACACTAGTTACAGATTCCGATGCTTCACTTCAGGTTTACTGTTTCCCTCTGACCTTCTTATTGACGATGAAACGCAGAAATTGCATCGGAATTAAATAGAAAAGGCACAATTCCTACTTAAGTACAAGAAGATTGACTCTTCTTACTGTCTATGTTTTGAACCATTCCTGTGACGCTAGTTACATATTCCGATGCTTCACTTCAGGTTTCCTGCATGCATTGGACCTTCTTATTCACGATGAAACACAGAAATCACTTCGGAATTAAATACAAAAGGCACAATGCCGACTTAAGAACAAGAAGACTAACTCTTCTTACTGTCTATGTTTTGAACCTTTCCTGTGAACCTAGTTATAGATTCCGATGCTTCACGTCAGGTTTACTGTATCCCTTGGACCTTCTTATTGACGATGAAACACAGAAATTGCATCGGAATTATGTACAACACGCACAATGCCGACTTAAGTACAAGAAGACTTACTCTTCCTACTGTCCATGTTTTGAACCATTCCTGTGGCACTAGTTATAGATGCCGATGCTTCACTTCACGTTTTCTGTATCCCTCTGACCTTCGTACTGACGATGTAACACCGAAATTGCATCGGAATTAAATACAAAGGGCACAATGCCGACTTAAGTACAAGAAGACTGACCCTTCTTAATGTCTATGATTTGAACCATTCCTGTGGCACTAGTTATAGAACCCGATGCTTCATTTCAGGTATCCCTTGGACCTTCTTATTGACGATGAAACACAGAAAGTGCATCGGAATTAAATAGAAAAGGCACAATGCCGACTTAAGTACAAGAAGACTGACTCTTCCTACTGTCTATGATTTGAACCATTCCTGTGACACTAGTTACAGTTTCCGATGCTTCACTTCAGGTTTACTGTATCCCTCTGACCTGCTTATTGACGATGAAACACAGAAATTGTATCAGAATTAAATACAAAAGGCACAATGCCGACATAAGTAAAAGAAGACTGACTCTTCGTACTGTCTATGTTTTGAACCATTCCTGTGACACTAGTTATAGATTCCGATGCTTAACTTCAGGTTTACTGTTTCCCTCTGACCTTCTTGTTGACGATGAAACACAGAAATTGCATCGGAATTAAATAGAAAAGGCACAATGCCTACTTAACAACAAGAAGATTGACTCTTCTTACTGTCTACGTTTTGAACCATTCCTATGACGCTAGTTACATATTCCGATGCTTCACTTCAGGTTTCCTGCATCCATTGGACCTTCTTATTGACGATGAAACACAGAAATTGCATCGGAATTAAATACAAAAGGCACAATGCCGACTTAAGTACAAGAAGACTGATCCTTCTTACTGTCTATTTTTTGAACCATTCCTGTGACACTAGTTATGGATTCCGATGCTTCACTTCAGGTTTACTGTATCCCTCTGACCTTCTTATTGACGATGATACACAGAAATTGCATTGGAATTAAATGGAAAAGGCACAATGCCGACTTAAGTACAAGAAGACTGACTGTTTCTACTGTCTATGTTTTGAACCATTCCTGTGACACTAGTTATAGATTCCGATGCTTCACTTCAGGTTAACTGTATCCCTCTGACCTTCTTATTGACAATGAAACACAGAAATTGCATCGGAATTAAATACAAAAGGCACAATGCCGACTTAAGTACAAGAAGACTGATTCTTCTTATTGTCTATGTTTTGAACCATTCCCGTGACACTAGTTATAGATTCCGATGCTTCACTTAAGGTTTACTGTATCCCTTGGACCTTCTTATTGACGATGAAACACAGAAATTGCATCGGAATTAAATAGAAAAGGCACAATGCCGACTTAAGTACAAGAAGACTGACTCTTATTGCTGTCTATGTTTTGAACCATTCCTGTGACGTTAGTTACAGATTCCGATGCTTCACTTCAGGTTTACTGTATTCCCCTGACCTTCTTATTGACGATGAAACACAGAAATTGCATCGGAATTAAATAGAGAAGGCAAAATGCCGACTTAAGTACAAGAAGACTGACTCTTTCTACTGTCTATGTTTTGAACCCATCCTGTGACACTAGTTATAGATTCCGAAGCACCACTTCAGGTTTTGTGTATCCCTTGGACCTTCTTATTGACCATGAAACACAGAAATTGTATCGGAATTAAATGAGAAAAGGCACAATGCCGACTTAAGTACAAGAAGACTGACACTTCTTACTGACTATGATTTGAACCATTCCTGTGACACTAGTTATAGATTCCGTTGATTCACTTCAGGTTTACTGTATTACTCTGACCTTCTTATTGACGATGAAACACAGAAATTGCATCGGAATTAAATACAAAAGGCACCCTGCTGACTTAAGTACAAGAAGACTGACTCTTCTTTCTGACTATGTTTCGAACCATTCCTGTGACACTAGTTACTGATTCCGATGCTTCACTTCAGGTTTACTGTTTCCCTCTGACCTTCTTATTGACGATGAAACGCAGAAATTGCATCGGAATTAAATAGAAAAGGCACAATTCCTACTTAAGTACAAGAAGATTGACTCTTCTTACTGTCTATGTTTTGAACCATTCCTGTGACGCTAGTTACATATTCCGATGCTTCACTTCAGGTTTCCTGCATGCATTGGACCTTCTTATTCACGATGAAACACAGAAATCACTTCGGAATTAAATACAAAAGGCACAATGCCGACTTAAGAACAAGAAGACTAACTCTTCTTACTGTCTATGTTTTGAACCTTTCCTGTGAACCTAGTTATAGATTCCGATGCTTCACGTCAGGTTTACTGTATCCCTTGGACCTTCTTATTGACGATGAAACACAGAAATTGCATCGGAATTATGTACAACACGCACAATGCCGACTTAAGTACAAGAAGACTTACTCTTCCTACTGTCCATGTTTTGAACCATTCCTGTGGCACTAGTTATAGATGCCGATGCTTCACTTCACGTTTTCTGTATCCCTCTGACCTTCGTACTGACGATGTAACACCGAAATTGCATCGGAATTAAATACAAAGGGCACAATGCCGACTTAAGTACAAGAAGACTGACCCTTCTTAATGTCTATGATTTGAACCATTCCTGTGGCACTAGTTATAGAACCCGATGCTTCATTTCAGGTATCCCTTGGACCTTCTTATTGACGATGAAACACAGAAAGTGCATCAGAATTAAATAGAAAAGGCACAATGCCGACTTAAGTACAAGAAGACTGACTCTTCCTACTGTCTATGATTTGAACCATTCCTGTGACACTAGTTACAGTTTCCGATGCTTCACTTCAGGTTTACTGTATCCCTCTGACCTGCTTATTGACGATGAAACACAGAAATTGTATCAGAATTAAATACAAAAGGCACAATGCCGACATAAGTAAAAGAAGACTGACTCTTCGTACTGTCTATGTTTTGAACCATTCCTGTGACACTAGTTATAGATTCCGATGCTTAACTTCAGGTTTACTGTTTCCCTCTGACCTTCTTGTTGACGATGAAACACAGAAATTGCATCGGAATTAAATAGAAAAGGCACAATGCCTACTTAACAACAAGAAGATTGACTCTTCTTACTGTCTACGTTTTGAACCATTCCTATGACGCTAGTTACATATTCCGATGCTTCACTTCAGGTTTCCTGCATCCATTGGACCTTCTTATTGACGATGAAACACAGAAATTGCATCGGAATTAAATACAAAAGGCACAATGCCGACTTAAGTACAAGAAGACTGATCCTTCTTACTGTCTATTTTTTGAACCATTCCTGTGACACTAGTTATGGATTCCGATGCTTCACTTCAGGTTTACTGTATCCCTCTGACCTTCTTATTGACGATGATACACAGAAATTGCATTGGAATTAAATGGAAAAGGCACAATGCCGACTTAAGTACAAGAAGACTGACTGTTTCTACTGTCTATGTTTTGAACCATTCCTGTGACACTAGTTATAGATTCCGATGCTTCACTTCAGGTTAACTGTATCCCTCTGACCTTCTTATTGACAATGAAACACAGAAATTGCATCGGAATTAAATACAAAATTCACAATGCCGACTTAAGTACAAGAAGACTGATTCTTCTTATTGTCTATGTTTTGAACCATTCCCGTGACACTAGTTATAGATTCCGATGCTTCACTTAAGGTTTACTGTATCCCTTGGACCTTCTTATTGACGATGAAACACAGAAATTGCATCGGAATTAAATAGAAAAGGCACAATGCCGACTTAAGTACAAGAAGACTGACACTTATTGCTGTCTATGTTTTGAACCATTCCTGTGACGTTAGTTACAGATTCCAATGCTTCACTTCAGGTTTACTGTATTCCTCTGACCTTCTAATTGACGATGAAACACAGAAATTGCATCGGAATTAAATAGAGAAGGCACAATGCCGACTTAAGTACAAGAAGACTGACTCCTTCTACTGTCTATGTTTTGAACCATTCCTGTGACACTAGTTATAGATTCCGACGCTCCACTTCAGGTTTTGTGTATCCCTTGGACCTTCTTATTGACCATGAAACACAGAAATTGTATCGGAATTAAATAAAAAAGGCACAATGCCGACTTAAGTACAAGAAGACTGACACTTCTTACTGACTATGATTTGAACCATTCCTGTGACACTAGTTATAGATTCCGATGATTCACTTCAGAATTACTGTATCCCTCTGACCTTCTTATTGACAATGAAAAACAGAAATTGCATCGGAATTAAATACAAAAGGCACCCTGCTGACTTAAGTACAAGAAGACTGACTCTTCTTTCTGACTATGTTTCGAACCATTCCTGTGACACTAGTTATAGATTCCGATGCTTCACTTCAGGTTTACTGTTTCCCTCTGACCTTCTTATTGACGATGAAACGCAGAAATTGCATCGGAATTAAATAGAAAAGGCACAATGCCTACTTAAGTACAAGAAGATTGACTCTTCCTACTGTCTATGTTTTGAACCATTCCTGTGACGCTAGTTACATATTCCGATGCTTCACTTCAGGTTTCCTGCATCCATTGGACCTTCTTATTGACCATGAAACACAGAAATCACTTCGGAATTAAATACAAAAGGCACAATGCCGACTTAAGTACAAGAAGACTAACTCTTCTTACTGTCTATGTTTTGAACCTTTCCTGTGAACCTAGTTATAGATTCCGATGCTTAACGTCAGGTTTACTGTATCCCTTGGACCTTCTTATTGACGATGAAACACAGAAATTGCATCGGAATTATGTACAAAACGCACAATGCCGACTTAAGTACAAGAAGACTTACTCTTCCTACTGTCCATGTTTTGAACCATTCCTGTGGCACTAGTTATAGATGCCGATGCTTCACTTCTCGTTTTCTGTATCCCTCTGACCTTCGTACTGACGATGTAACACCGAAATTGCATCGGAATTAAATACAAAAGGCACAATGCCGACTTAAGTACAAGAAGACTGACCCTTCTTAATGTCTATGATTTGAACCATTCCTGTGGCACTAGTTATAGAATCCGATGCTTCATTTCAGGTATCCCTTGGACCTTCTTATTGACGATGAAACACAGAAAGTGCATCGGAATTAAATAGAAAAGGCACAATGCCGACTTAAGTACAAGAAGACTGACTCTTCCTACTGTCTATGATTTGAACCATTCCTGTGACACTAGTTACAGTTTCCGATGCTTCACTTCAGGTTTACTGTATCCCTCTGACCTGCTTATTGACGATGAAACACAGAAATTGTATCAGAATTAAATACAAAAGGCACAATGCCGACTTAAGTAAAAGAAGAGTGAATCTTCGTACTGTCTATGTTTTGAACCATTCCTGTGACACTAGTTATAGATTCCGATGCTTAACTTCAGGTTTACTGTTTCCCTCTGGCCTTCTTATTGACGATGAAACACAGAAATTGCATCGGAATTAAATAGAAAAGGCACAATGCCTACTTAACAACAAGAAGATTGACTCTTCTTACTGTCTATGTTTTGAACCATTCCTGTGACGCTAGTTACATATTCCGATGCTTCACTTCAGGTTTCCTGCATCCATTGCACCTTTTTATTGACGATGAAACACAGAAATTGCATCGGAATTAAATACAAAAGGCACAATGCCGACTTAAGTACAAGAAGACTGATCCTTCTTACTGTCTATGTTTTGAACCATTCCTGTGACACTAGTTATGGATTCCGATGCTTCACTTCAGGTTTACTGTATCCCTCTGACCTTCTTATTGACGATGATACACAGAAATTGAGTCTGAATTAAATACAAAAGGCACAATGCCGACTTAAGTACAAGAAGACTGACTCTTCTTTCTGACTATGTTTCGAACCATTCCTGTGACACTAGTTATAGATTCTGATGCTTCACTTCAGGTTTACTGTTTCCCTCTGACCTTCTTATTGACGATGAAACGCAGAAATTGCATCGGAATTAAATAGAAAAGGCACAATTCCTACTTAAGTACAAGAAGATTGACTCTTCTTACTGTCTATGTTTTGAACCATTCCTGTGACGCTAGTTACATATTGCGATGCTTCACTTCAGGTTTCCTGCATCCATTGGACCTTCTTATTCACGATGAAACACAGAAATCACTTCGGAATTAAATACAAAAGGCACAATGCCGACTTAAGTACAAGAAGACTAACTCTTCTTACTGTCTATGTTTTGAACCTTTCCTGTGAACCTAGTTATAGATTCCGATGCTTAACGTCAGGTTTACTGTATCCCTTGGACCTTCTTATTGACGATGAAACACAGAAATTGCATCGGAATTATGTACAAAACGCACAATGCCGACTTAAGTACAAGAAGACTTACTCTTCCTACTGTCCATGTTTTGAACCATTCCTGTGGCACTAGTTATAGATGCCGATGCTTCACTTCACGTTTTCTGTATCCCTCTGACCTTCGTACTGACGATGTAACACCGAAATTGCATCGGAATTAAATACAAAAGGCACAATGCAGACTTAAGTACAAGAAGACTGACCCTTCTTAATGTCTATTATTTGAACCATTCCTGTGGCACTAGTTATAGAATCCGATGCTTCATTTCAGGTATCCCTTGGACCTTCTTATTGACGATGAAACACAGAAAGTGCATCGGAATTAAATAGAAAAGGCACAATGCCGACTTAAGTACAAGAAGACTGACTCTTCCTACTGTCTATGATTTGAACCATTCCTGTGACACTAGTTACAGTTTCCGATGCTTCACTTCAGGTTTACTGTATCCCTCTGACCTCCTTATTGACGATGAAACACAGAAATTGTATCAGAACTAAATACAAAAGGCACAATGCCGACTTAAGTAAAAGAAGAGTGACTCTTCGTACTGTCTATGTTTTGAACCATTCCTGTGACTCTAGTTATAGAT
The DNA here is from genome assembly GCF_021461395.2 of Schistocerca americana. NCBI lineage: Eukaryota > Metazoa > Arthropoda > Insecta > Orthoptera > Acrididae > Schistocerca > Schistocerca americana. The sequence continues at coordinate 234,102,001 of NC_060127.1, forward strand.
TCCGATGCTTAACTTCAGGTTTACTGTTTCCCTCTGACCTTCTTATTGACGATGAAACACAGAAATTGCATCGGAATTAAATAGAAAAGGCACAATGCCTACTTAACAACAAGAAGATTGACTCTTCTTACTGTCTATGTTTTGAACCATTCCTGTGACGCTAGTTACATATTCCGATGCTTCACTTCAGGTTTCCTGCATCCATTGGACCTTCTTATTGACGATGAAACACAGAAATTGCATCGGAATTAAATACAAAAGGCACAATGCCGACTTAAGTACAAGAAGACTGATCCTTCTTACTGTCTATGTTTTGAACCATTCCTGTGACACTAGTTATGGATTCCGATGCTTCACTTCAGGTTTACTGTATCCCTCTGACCTTGTTATTGACGATGATACACAGAAATTGCATCTGAATTAAATACAAAAGGCACAATTCCGACTTAAGTACAAGAAGACTGACTCTTCTTACTGACTACATTTTGAACCATTCCTGTGACACTAGTTATAGATTCCGATTCTTCACTTCAGGTTTGCTGTATCCCTTGGACCTTCTTATTGACGACGAAACACAGAAATTGCATCGGAATTAAATAGAAAAGGCACAATGCCGACTTAAGTACAAGAAGACTGACTGTTTCTACTGTCTATGTTTTGAACCATTCCTGTGGCACTAGTTATAGATTCCGATGCTTCACTTCAGGTTTACTGTTTCCCTCCGACCTTCTTATTGACGATGAAACGCAGAAATTGCATCGGAATTAAATAGAAAAGGCACAATGCCTACTTAAGTACAAGAAGATTGACTCTTCTTACTGTCTATGTTTTGAACCATTCCTGTGACGCTAGTTACATATTCCGATGCTTCACTTCAGGTTTCCTGCATCCATTGGACCTTCTTATTGAACATGAAACACAGAAATCACTTCGGAATTAAATACAAAAGGCACAATGCCGACTTAAGTACAAGAAGACTAATTCTTCTTACTGTCTATGTTTTGAACCTTTCCTGTGAACCTAGTTATAGATTCCGATGCTTAACGTCAGGTTTACTGTATCCCTTGGACCTTCTTATTGACGATGAAACACAGAAATTGCATCGGAATTATGTACAAAGCGCACAATGCCGACTTAAGTACAAGAAGACTTACTCTTCCTACTGTCCATGTTTTGAATCATTCCTGTGGCACTAGTTATAGATGCCGATGCTTCACTTCACGTTTTCTGTATCCCTCTGACCTTCGTACTGACGATGTAACACCGAAATTGCATCGGAATTAAATACAAAAGGCACAATGCCGACTTAAGTACAAGAAGACTGACCCTTCTTAATGTCTATGATTTGAACCATTCCTGTGGCACTAGCTATAGAATCCGATGCTTCATTTCAGGTATCCCTTGGACCTTCTTATTGACGATGAAACACAGAAAGTGCATCGGAATTAAATAGAAAAGGCACAATGCCGACTTAAGTACAAGAAGACTGACTCTTCCTACTGTCTATGATTTGAACCATTCCTGTGACACTAGTTACAGTTTCCGATGCTTCACTTCAGGTTTACTGTATCCCTCTGACCTGCTTATTGACGATGAAGCACAGAAATTGTATCAGAATTAAATACAAAAGGCACAATGCCGACTTAAGTAAAAGAAGAGTGACTCTTCGTACTGTCTATGTTTTGAACCATTCCTGTGACTCTAGTTATAGATTCCGATGCTTAACTTCAGGTTTACTGTTTCCCTCTGAGCTTCTTATTGACGATGAAACACAGAAATTGCATCGGAATTAAATAGAAAAGGCACAATGCCTACTTAACAACAAGAAGATTGACTCTTCTTACTGTCTATGTTTTGAACCATTCCTGTGACGCTAGTTACATATTCCGATGCTTCACTTCAGGTTTCCTGCATCCATTGGACCTTCTTATTGACGATGAAACACAGAAATTGCATCGGAATTAAATACAAAAGGCACAATGCCGACTTAAGTACAAGAAGACTGATCCTTCTTACTGTCTATGTTTTGAACCATTCCTGTGACACTAGTTATGGATTCCGATGCTTCACTTCAGGTTTACTGTATCCCTCTGACCTTGTTATTGACGATGATACACAGAAATTGAATCTGAATTAAATACAAAAGGCACAATTCCGACTTAAGTACAAGAAGACTGACTCTTCTTACTGACTACATTTTGAACCATTCCTGTGACACTAGTTATAGATTCCGATTCTTCACTTCAGGTTTGCTGTATCCCTTGGACCTTCTTATTGACGACGAAACACAGAAATTGCATCGGAATTAAATAGAAAAGGCACAATGCCGACTTAAGTACAAGAAGACTGACTGTTTCTACTGTCTATGTTTTGAACCATTCCTGTGACACTAGTTATAGATTCCGATGCTTCACTTCAGGTTAACTGTATCCCTCTGACCTTCTTATTGACAATGAAAAACAGAAATTGCATCGGAATTAAATACAAAAGGCACCCTGCTGACTTAAGTACAAGAAGACTGACTCTTCTTTCTGACTATGTTTCGAACCATTCCTGTGACACTAGTTATAGATTCCGATGCTTCACTTCAGGTTTACTGTTTCCCTCTGACCTTCTTATTGACGATGAAACGCAGAAATTGCATCGGAATTAAATAGAAAAGGCACAATGCCTACTTAAGTACAAGAAGATTGACTCTTCCTACTGTCTATGTTTTGAACCATTCCTGTGACGCTAGTTACATATTCCGATGCTTCACTTCAGGTTTCCTGCATCCATTGGACCTTCTTATTGACCATGAAACACAGAAATCACTTCGGAATTAAATACAAAAGGCACAATGCCGACTTAAGTGCAAGAAGACTAACTCTTCTTACTGTCTATGTTTTGAACCTTTCCTGTGAACCTAGTTATAGATTCCGATGCTTAACGTCAGGTTTACTGTATCCCTTGGACCTTCTTAATGACGATGAAACACAGAAATTGCATCGGAATTATGTACAAAACGCACAATGCCGACTTAAGTACAAGAAGACTTACTCTTCCTACTGTCCATGTTTTGAACCATTCCTGTGGCACTAGTTATAGATGCCGATGCTTCACTTCTCGTTTTCTGTATCCCTCTGACCTTCGTACTGACGATGTAACACCGAAATTGCATCGGAATTAAATACAAAAGGCACAATGCCGACTTAAGTACAAGAAGACTGACCCTTCTTAATGTCTATGATTTGAACCATTCCTGTGGCACTAGTTATAGAATCCGATGCTTCATTTCAGGTATCCCTTGGACCTTCTTATTGACGATGAAACACAGAAAGTGCATCGGAATTAAATAGAAAAGGCACAATGCCGACTTAAGTACAGGAAGACTGACTCTTCCTACTGTCTATGATTTGAACCATTCCTGTGACACTAGTTACAGTTTCCGATGCTTCACTTCAGGTTTACTGTATCCCTCTGACCTGCTTATTGACGATGAAACACAGAAATTGTATCAGAATTAAATACAAAAGGCACAATGCCGACTTAAGTAAAAGAAGAGTGAATCTTCGTACTGTCTATGTTTTGAACCATTCCTGTGACACTAGTTATAGATTCAGATGCTTAACTTCAGGTTTACTGTTTCCCTCTGACCTTCTTATTGACGATGAAACACAGAAATTGCATCGGAATTAAATAGAAAAGGCACAATGCCTACTTAACAACAAGAAGATTGACTCTTCTTACTGTCTATGTTTTGAACCATTCCTGTGACGCTAGTTACATATTCCGATGCTTCACTTCAGGTTTCCTGCATCCATTGGACCTTCTTATTGACGATGAAACACAGAAATTGCATCGGAATTAAATACAAAAGGCACAATGCCGACTTAAGTACAAGAAGACTGATCCTTCTTACTGTCTATGTTTTGAACCATTCCTGTGACACTAGTTATGGATTCCGATGCTTCACTTCAGGTTTACTGTATCCCTCTGACCTTCTTATTGACGATGATACACAGAAATTGAGTCTGAATTAAATACAAAAGGCACAATGCCGACTTAAGTACAAGAAGACTGACTCTTCTTTCTGACTATGTTTCGAACCATTCCTGTGACACTAGTTATAGATTCTGATGCTTCACTTCAGGTTTACTGTTTCCCTCTGACCTTCTTATTGACGATGAAACGCAGAAATTGCATCGGAATTAAATAGAAAAGGCACAATTCCTACTTAAGTACAAGAAGATTGACTCTTCTTACTGTCTATGTTTTGAACCATTCCTGTGACGCTAGTTACATATTGCGATGCTTCACTTCAGGTTTCCTGCATCCATTGGACCTTCTTATTCACGATGAAACACAGAAATCACTTCGGAATTAAATACAAAAGGCACAATGCCGACTTAAGTACAAGAAGACTAACTCTTCTTACTGTCTATGTTTTGAACCTTTCCTGTGAACCTAGTTATAGATTCCGATGCTTAACGTCAGGTTTACTGTATCCCTTGGACCTTCTTATTGACGATGAAACACAGAAATTGCATCGGAATTATGTACAAAACGCACAATGCCGACTTAAGTACAAGAAGACTTACTCTTCCTACTGTCCATGTTTTGAACCATTCCTGTGGCACTAGTTATAGATGCCGATGCTTCACTTCACGTTTTCTGTATCCCTCTGACCTTCGTACTGACGATGTAACACCGAAATTGCATTGGAATTAAATACAAAAGGCACAATGCCGACTTAAGTACAAGAAGACTGACCCTTCTTAATGTCTATTATTTGAACCATTCCTGTGGCACTAGTTATAGAATCCGATGCTTCATTTCAGGTATCCCTTGGACCTTCTTATTGACGATGAAACACAGAAAGTGCATCGGAATTAAATAGAAAAGGCACAATGCCGACTTAAGTACAAGAAGACTGACTCTTCCTACTGTCTATGATTTGAACCATTCCTGTGACACTAGTTACAGTTTCCGATGCTTCACTTCAGGTTTACTGTATCCCTCTGACCTCCTTATTGACGATGAAACACAGAAATTGTATCAGAATTAAATACAAAAGGCACAATGCCGACTTAAGTAAAAGAAGAGTGACTCTTCGTACTGTCTATGTTTTGAACCATTCCTGTGACTCTAGTTATAGATTCCGATGCTTAACTTCAGGTTTACTGTTTCCCTCTGACCTTCTTATTGACGATGAAACACAGAAATTGCATCGGAATTAAATAGAAAAGGCACAATGCCTACTTAACAACAAGAAGATTGACTCTTCTTACTGTCTATGTTTTGAACCATTCCTGTGACGCTAGTTACATATTCCGATGCTTCACTTCAGGTTTCCTGCATCCATTGGACCTTCTTATTGACGATGAAACACAGAAATTGCATCGGAATTAAATACAAAAGGCACAATGCCGACGTAAGTACAAGAAGACTGATCCATCTTACTGTCTATGTTTTGAACCATTCCTGTGACACTAGTTATGGATTCCGATGCTTCAGTTCAGGTTTACTGTATCCCTCATACCTTCTTATTGACGATGATACACAGAAATTGCATCTGAATTAAATACAAAAGGCACAATGCCGACTTAAGTTCAAGAAGACTGACTCTTCTTACTGACTACATTTTGAACCATTCCTGTGACACTAGTTATAGATTCCGATTCTTCACTTCAGGTTTACTGTATCCCTTGGACCTTCTTATTGACGACGAAACACAGAAATTGCATCGGAATTAAATAGAAAAGGCACAATGCCGACTTAGGTACAAGATGACTGACTGTTTCTACTGTCTATGTTTTGAACCATTCCTGTGACACTAGTTATAGATTCCGATGCTTCACTTCAGGTTAACTGTATCCCTCTGACCTTCTTATTGACAATGAAAAACAGAAATTGCATCGGAATTAAATACAAAAGGCACCCTGCCGACTTAAGTACAAGAAGACTGACTCTTCTTTCTGACTATGTTTCAAACCACTCCTGTGACACTAGTTATAGATTCCGATGCTTCACTTCAGGTTTACTGTTTCCCTCTGACCTTCTTATTGACGATGAAACGCAGAAATTGCATCGGAATTAAATAGAAAAGGCACAATGCCTACTTAAGTACAAGAAGATTGACTCTTCCTACTGTCTATGTTTTGAACCATTCCTGTGACGCTAGTTACATATTCCGATGCTTCACTTCAGGTTTCCTGCATCCATTGGACCTTCTTATTGACCATGAAACACAGAAATCACTTCGGAATTAAATACAAAAGGCACAATGCCGACTTAAGTACAAGAAGACTAACTCTTCTTACTGTCTATGTTTTGAACCTTTCCTGTGAACCTAGTTATAGATTCCGATGCTTAACGTCAGGTTTACTGTATCCCTTGGACCTTCTTATTGACGATGAAACACAGAAATTGCATCGGAATTATGTACAAAACGCACAATGCCGACTTAAGTACAAGAAGACTTACTCTTCCTACTGTCCATGTTTTGAACCATTCCTGTGGCACTAGTTATAGATGCCGATGCTTCACTTCTCGTTTTCTGTATCCCTCTGACCTTCGTACTGACGATGTAACACCGAAATTGCATCGGAATTAAATACAAAAGGCACAATGCCGACTTAAGTACAAGAAGACTGACCCTTCTTAATGTCTATGATTTGAACCATTCCTGTGGCACTAGTTATAGAATCCGATGCTTCATTTCAGGTATCCCTTGGACCTTCTTATTGACGATGAATCACAGAAAGTGCATCGGAATTAAATAGAAAACGCACAATGCCGACTTAAGTACAAGAAGACTGACTCTTCCTACTGTCTATGATTTGAACCATTCCTGTGACACTAGTTACAGTTTCCGATGCTTCACTTCAGGTTTACTGTATCCCTCTGACCTGCTTATTGACGATGAAACACAGAAATTGTATCAGAATTAAATACAAAAGGCACAATGCCGACTTAAGTAAAAGAAGAGTGAATCTTCGTACTGTCTATGTTTTGAACCATTCCTGTGACACTAGTTATAGATTCCGATGCTTAACTTCAGGTTTACTGTTTCCCTCTGACCTTCTTATTGACGATGAAACACAGAAATTGCATCGGAATTAAATAGAAAAGGCACAATGCCTACTTAACAACAAGAAGATTGACTCTTCTTACTGTCTATGTTTTGAACCATTCCTGTGACGCTAGTTACATATTCCGATGCTTCACTTCAGGTTTCCTGCATCCATTGGACCTTCTTATTGACGATGAAACACAGAAATTGCATCGGAATTAAATACAAAAGGCACAATGCCGACTTAAGTACAAGAAGACTGATCCTTCTTACTGTCTATGTTTTGAACCATTCCTGTGACACTAGTTATGGATTCCGATGCTTCACTTCAGGTTTACTGTATCCCTCTGACCTTCTTATTGACGATGATACACAGAAATTGAGTCTGAATTAAATACAAAAGGCACAATGCCGACTTAAGTACAAGAAGACTGACTCTTCTTTCTGACTATGTTTCGAACCATTCCTGTGACACTAGTTATAGATTCTGATGCTTCACTTCAGGTTTACTGTTTCCCTCTGACCTTCTTATTGACGATGAAACGCAGAAATTGCATCGGAATTAAATAGAAAAGGCACAATTCTTACTTAAGTACAAGAAGATTGACTCTTCTTACTGTCTATGTTTTGAACCATTCCTGTGACGCTAGTTACATATTGCGATGCTTCACTTCAGGTTTCCTGCATCCATTGGACCTTCTTATTCACGATGAAACACAGAAATCACTTCGGAATTAAATACAAAAGGCACAATGCCGACTTAAGTACAAGAAGACTAACTCTTCTTACTGTCTATGTTTTGAACCTTTCCTGTGAACCTAGTTATAGATTCCGATGCTTAACGTCAGGTTTACTGTATCCCTTGGACCTTCTTATTGACGATGAAACACAGAAATTGCATCGGAATTATGTACAAAACGCACAATGCCGACTTAAGTACAAGAAGAATTACTCTTCCTACTGTCCATGTTTTGAACCATTCCTGTGGCACTAGTTATAGATGCCGATGCTTCACTTCACGTTTTCTGTATCCCTCTGACCTTCGTACTGACGATGTAACACCGAAATTGCATCGGAATTAAATACAAAAGGCACAATGCCGACTTAAGTACAAGAAGACTGACCCTTCTTAATGACTATTTATTGAACCATTCCTGTGGCACTAGTTATAGAATCCGATGCTTCATTTCAGGTATCCCTTGGACCTTCTTATTGACGATGAAACACAGAAAGTGCATCGGAATTAAATAGAAAAGGCACAATGCCGACTTAAGTACAAGAAGACTGACTCTTCCTACTGTCTATGATTTGAACCATTCCTGTGACACTAGTTACAGTTTCCGATGCTTCACTTCAGGTTTACTGTATCCCTCTGACCTCCTTATTGACGATGAAACACAGAAATTGTATCAGAATTAAATACAAAAGGCACAATGCCGACTTAAGTAAAAGAAGGGTGACTCTTCGTACTGTCTATGTTTTGAACCATTCCTGTGACTCTAGTTATAGATTCCGATGCTTAACTTCAGGTTTACTGTTTCCCTCTGACCTTCTTATTGACGATGAAACACAGAAATTGCATCGGAATTAAATAGAAAAGGCACAATGCCTACTTAACAACAAGAAGATTGACTCTTCTTACTGTCTATGTTTTGAACCATTCCTGTGACGCTAGTTACATATTCCGATGCTTCACTTCAGGTTTCCTGCATCAATTGGACCTTCTTATTGACGATGAAACACAGAAATTGCATCGGAATTAAATACAAAAGGCACAATGCCGACGTACGTACAAGAAGACTGATCCATCTTACTGTCTATGTTTTGAACCATTCCTGTGACACTAGTTATGGATTCCGATGCTTCACTTCAGGTTTACTGTTTCCCTCATACCTTCTTATTGACGATGATACACAGAAATTGCATCTGAATTAAATACAAAAGGCACAATGCCGACTTAAGTACAAGAAGACTGACTCTTCTTACTGACAACATTTTGAACCATTCCTGTGACACTAGTTATAGATTCCGATTCTTCACTTCAGGTTTACTGTATCCCTTGGACCTTCTTATTGACGACGAAACACAGAAATTGCATCGGAATTAAATAGAAAAGGCACAATACCGACTTAAGTACAAGAAGACTGACTGTTTCTACTGTCTATGTTTTGAACCATTCCTGTGACACTAGTTATAGATTCCGATGCTTCACTTCAGGTAAACTGTATCCCTCTGACCTTCTTATTGACAATGAAACACAGAAATTGCATCGGAATTAAATACAAAAGGCACCCTGCTGACTTAAGTACAAGAAGACTGACTCTTCTTTCTGACTATGTTTCGAACCATTCCTGTGACACTAGTTATAGATTCCGATGCTTCACTTCAGGTTTACTGTTTCCCTCTGACCTTCTTATTGACGATGAAACGCAGAAATTGCATCGGAATTAAATAGAAAAGGCACAATGCCTACTTAAGTACAAGAAAGTTGACTCTTCTTACTGTCTATGTTTTGAACCATTCCTGTGACGCTAGTTACATATTCCGATGCTTCACTTCAGGTTTCCTGCATCCATTGGACCTTCTTATTGACCATGAAACACAGAAATCATTTCGGAATTAAATACAAAAGGCACAATGCCGACTTAAGTACAAGAAGACTAATTCTTCTTACTGTCTATGTTTTGAACCTTTCCTGTGAACCTAGTTATAGATTCCGATGCTTATCGTCAGGTTTACTGTATCCCTTGGACCTTCTTATTGACGATGAAACACAGAAATTGCATCGGAATTATGTACAAAACGCACAATGCCGACTTAAGTACAAGAACACTTACTCTTCCTACTGTCCAAGTTTTGAACCATTCCTGTGGCACTAGTTATAGATGCCGATGCTTCACTTCACGTTTTCTGTATCCCTCTGACCTTCGTACTGACGATGTAACACCGAAATTGCATCGGAATTAAATACAAAAGGCACAATGCCGACTTAAGTACAAGAAGACTGACCCTTCTTAAAGTCTATGATTTGAACCATTCCTGTGGCACTAGTTATAGAATCCGATGCTTCATTTCAGGTATCCCTTGGACCTTCTTATTGACGATGAAACACAGAAAGTGCATCGGAATTAAATAGAAAAGGCACAATGCCGACTTAAGTACAAGAAGACTGACTCTTCCTACTGTCTATGATTTGAACCATTCCTGTGACACTAGTTACAGTTTCCGATGCTTCACTTCAGGTTTACTGTATGCCTCTGACCGGCTTATTGACGATGAAACACAGAAATTGTATCAGAATTAAATACAAAAGGCACAATGCCGACTTAAGTAAAAGAAGAGTGACTCTTCGTACTGTCTATGTTTTGAACCATTCCTGTGACACTAGTTATAGATTCCAATGCTTAACTTCAGGTTTACTGTTTCCCTCTGACCTTCTTATTGACGATGAAACACAGAAATTGCATCGGAATTAAATAGAAAAGGCACAATGCCTACTTAACAACAAGAAGATTGACTCTTCTTACTGTCTATGTTTTGAACCATTCCTGTGACGCTAGTTACATATTCCGATGCTTCACTTCAGGTTTCCTGCATCCATTGGACCTTCTTATTGACGATGAAACACAGAAATTGCATCGGAATTAAATACAAAAGGCACAATGCCGACTTAAGTACAAGATGACTGATCCTTCTTACTGTCTATGTTTTGAACCATTCCTGTGACACTAGTTATGGATTCCGATGCTTCACTTCAGGTTTACTGTATCCCTCTGAACTTCTTATTGACGATGATACACAGAAATTGCATCTGAATTAAATACAAAAGGCACAATGCCGACTTAAGTACAAGAAGACTGACTCTTCTTACTGACTACATTTTGAACCATTCCTGTGACACTAGTTATAGATTCCGATTCTTCGCTTCAGGTTTACTGTATCCCTTGGACCTTCTTATTGACGACGAAACACAGAAATTGCATCGGAATTAAATAGAAAAGGCACAATGCCGACTTAAGTACAAGAAGACTGACTGTTTCTACTGTCTATGTTTTGAACCATTCCTGTGACACTAGTTATAGATTCCGATGCTTCACTTCAGGTAAACTGTATCCCTCTGACCTTCTTATTGACAATGAAACACAGAAATTGCATCGTAATTAAATACAAAAGGCACCCTCCTGACTTAAGTACAAGAAGACTGACTCTTCTTTCTGACTATGTTTCGAACCATTCCTGTGACACTAGTTATAGATTCTGATGCTTCACTTCAGGTTTACTGTTTCCCTCTGACCTTCTTATTGACGATGAAACGCAGAAATTGCATCGGAATTAAATAGAAAAGGCACAATTCCTACTTAAGTACAAGAAGATTGACTCTTCTTACTGTCTATGTTTTGAACCATTCCTGTGACGCTAGTTACATATTCCGATGCTTCACTTCAGGTTTCCTGCATCCATTGGACCTTCTTATTCACGATGAAACACAGAAATCACTTCGGAATTAAATACAAAAGGCACAATGCCGACTTAAGTACAAGAAGACTACCTCTTCTTACTGTCTATGTTTTGAACCTTTCCTGTGAACCTAGTTATAGATTCCGATGCTTCACGTCAGGTTTACTGTATCCCTTGGACCTTCTTATTGACGACGAAACACAGAAATTGCATCGGAATTAAATAGAAAAGGCACAATGCCGATATAAGTACAAGAAGACTTACTCTTCCTACTGTCCATGTTTTGAACCATTCCTGTGGCACTAGTTATAGATGCCGATGCTTCACTTCACGTTTTCTGTATCCCTCGGACCTTCGTACTGACGATGTAACACCGAAATTGCATCGGAATTAAATACAAAAGGCACAATGCCGACTTAAGTACAAGAAGACTGACCCTTCTTAATGTCTATGATTTGAACTATTCCTGTGGCACTAGTTATAGAATCCGATGCTTAATTTCAGGTATCCCTTGGACCTTCTTATTGACGATGAAACACAGAAAGTGCATCGGAATTAAATAGAAAAGGCACAATGCCGACTTAAGTACAAGAAGACTGACTCTTCCTACTGTCTATGATTTGAACCATTCCTGTGACACTAGTTACAGTTTCCGATGCTTCACTTCAGGTTTACTGTATCCCTCTGACCTGCTTATTGACGATGAAACACAGAAATTGTATCAGAATTAAATACAAAAGGCACAATGCCGACTTAAGTAAAAGAAGACTGACTCTTCGTACTGTCTATGATTTGAACCATTCCTGTGACACTAGTTATAGATTCCGATGCTTAACTTCAGGTTTACTGTTTCCCTCTGACCTTCTTATTGACGATGAAACACAGAAATTGCATCGGAATTAAATAGAAAAGGCACAATGCCTACTTAACAACAAGAAGATTGACTCTTCTTACTGTCTATGTTTTGAACCATTCCTGTGACGCTAGTTACATATTCCGATGCTTCACTTCAGGTTTCCTGCATCCATTGGACCTTCTTATTGACGATGAAACACAGAAATTGCATCGGAATTAAATACAAAAGGCACAATGCCGACTTAAGTACAAGAAGACTGATCCTTCTTACTGTCTATGTTTTGAACCATTCCTGTGACACTAGTTATGGATTCCGATGCTTCACTTCAGGTTTACTGTATCCCTCTGACCTTCTTATTGACGATGATACACAGAAATTGCATCTGAATTAAATACAAAAGGCACAATGCCGACTTAAGTACAAGAAGACTGACTCTTCTTACTGACTATATTTTGAACCATTCCTGTGACACTAGTTATAGATTCCGATTCTTCACTTCAGGTTTACTGTATCCCTTGGACCTTCTTATTGACGACGAAACACAGAAATTGCATCGGAATTAAATAGAAAAGGCACAATGCCGACTTAAGTACAAGAAGACTGACTGTTTCTACTGTCTATGTTTTGAACCATTCCTGTGACACTAGTTATAGATTCCGATGCTTCACTTCAGGTTAACTGTATCCCTCTGACCTTCTTATTGACAATGAAACACAGAAATTGCATCGGAATTAAATACAAAAGGCACAATGCCGACTTAAGTACAAGAATACTGATTCTTCTTATTGTCTATGTTTTGAACCATTCCTGTGTCGCTAGTTATAGATTCCGATGCTTCACTTTAGGTTTATTGTATCCCTTGGACCTTCTTATTGACGATGAAACACAGAAATTGCATCGGAATTAAATAGAAAAGGCACAATGCCGACTTAAGTACAGGAAGACTGACTCTTATTGCTGTCTATGTTTTGAAACATTCCAGTGACGTTAGTTACAGATTCCAATGCTTCACTTCAGGTTTACTGTATTCCTCTGACCTTCTTATTGACGATGTAACACAGAAATTGCATCGGAATTAAATAGAGAAGGCACAATGCCGACTTAAGTACAAGAAGACTGACTCTTTCTACTGTCTATGCTTTGAACCATTCCTGGGACACTAGTTACAGATTCCGATGCTCCACTTCAGGTTTTGTGTATCCCTTGGACCTTCTTATTGACCATGAAACACAGAAATTGTATCGGAATTAAATAGAAAAGGCACAATGCCAACTTAAGTACAAGAAGACTGAAACTTCTTACTGACTATGATTTGAACCATTCCTGTGACACTAGTTATAGATTCCGATGATTCACTTCAGGTTTACTGTATCCCTCTGACCTTCTTATTGACGATGAAACACAGAAATTGCATCGGAATTAAATACAAAAGGCACCCTGCTGACTTAAGTACAAGAAGACTGACTCTTCGTTCTGACTATGTTTCGAACCATTCCTGTGACACTAGTTATAGATTCCGATGCTTCACTTCAGGTTTACTGTTTCCCTCTGACCTTCTTATTGACGATGAAACGCAGAAATTGCATCGGAATTAAATAGAAAAGGCACAATGCCTACTTAAGTACAAGAAGATTGACTCTTCTTACTGTCTATGTTTTGAACCATTCCTGTGACGCTAGTTACATATTCCGATGCTTCACTTCAGGTTTCCTGCATCCATTGGACCTTCTTATTCACGATGAAACACAGAAATCACTTCGGAATTAAATACAAAAGGCACAATGCCGACTTAATTACAAGAAGACTAACTATTCTTACTGTCTATGTTTTGAACCTTTCCTGTGAACCTAGTTATAGATTCCGATGCTTCACGTCAGGTTTACTGTATCCCTTGGACCTTCTTATTTACGATGAAACACAGAAACTGCATCGGAATTATGTACAAAACGCACAATGACGACTTAAGTACAAGAAGACTTACTCTTCCTACTGTCCATGTTTTGAACCATTCCTGTGGCACTAGTTATAGATGCCGATGCTTCACTTCACGTTTACTGTATCCCTCTGACCTTCGTACTGACGATGTAACACCGAAATTGCATCGGAATTAAATATAAAAGGCACAATGCCGACTTAAGTACAAGAAGACTGACCCTTCTTAATGTCTATGATTTGAACAATTCCTGTGGCACTAGTTATAGAATCCGATGCTTCATTTCAGGTATCCCTTGGACCTCCTTATTGACGATGAAACACAGAAAGTGCATCGGAATTAAATAGAAAAGGCACAATGCCGACTTAAGTACAAGAAGACTGACTCTTCCTACTGTCTATGTTTTGAACCATTCCTGTGACACTAGTTACAGTTTCCGATGCTTCACTTCAGGTTTACTGTATCCCTCTGACCTGCTTATTGACGATGAAACACAGAAATTGTATTAGAATTAAATACAAAAGGCACAATGCCGACTTAAGTAAAAGAAGACTGACTCTTCATACTGTCTATGTTTTGAACCATTCCTGTGACACTAGTTATAGATTCCGATGCTTAACTTCAGGTTTACTGTTTCCCTCTGACCTTCTTATTGACGATGAAACACAGAAATTGCATCGGAATTAAATAGAAAAGGCACAATGCCTACTTAACAACAAGAAGATTGTCTCTTCTTACTGTCTATGGTTTGAACCATTCCTGTGACGCTAGTTACATATTCCGATGCTTCACTTCAGGTTTCCTGCATCCATTGGACCTTCTTATTGACGATGAAACACAGATATTGCATCTGAATTAAATACAAAAGGCACAATGCCGACTTAAGTACAAGAAGACTGATCCTTCTTACTGTCTATGATTTGAACCATTCCTGTGACACAAGTTATGGATTCCGATGCTTCACTTCAGGTTTACTGTATCCCTCTGACCTTCTTATTGACGATGATACACAGAAATTGCATCTGAATTAAATACAAAAGGCACAATGCCGACTTAACTACAAGAAGACTGACTCTTCTTACTGACTATATTTTGAACCATTCCTGTGACACTAGTTATAGATTCCGATTCTTCACTTCAGGTTTACTGTATCCCTTGGACCTTCTTTTTGACGACGAAACACAGAAATTGCATCGGAATTAAATAGAAAAGGCACAATGCCGACTTAAGTACAAGAAGACTGAGTGTTTCTACTGTCTATGTTTTGAACCATTCCTCTAACACTAGTTATAGATTCCGATGCTTCACTTCAGGTTAACTGTTTCCCTCTGACCTTCTTAATGACAATGAAACACAGAAATTGCATCGGAATTAAATACAAATGGCACAATGCCGTCTTCAGTACAAGAAGACTGACTCTTCTTTCTGACTATGATTTGAACTATTCCTGTGACACTAGTTATAGATTCCGATGCTTCGCTTCAGGTTTACTGTGAACCCCTGACCTTCTTATTGACGATGAAACACAGAAATTGCATCAGAATTAAATAGAAAAGGCACAATTCCGACTTAAGAACAAGAAGACTGACTCATCTTACTGTCTATGTTTTGAACCATTCCTGTGACGCTAGTTACAGATTCCGATGCTTCACTTCGTGTTTACTGTATCCCTTGGACCTTCTTATCGACGATGAAACACAGAAATTGCATCAGAATTAAATACAAAAGGCATAATGCCAACTTAAGTACTAGAAGACTGTCCCTTCTTACTGTCTATGTTTTGAACCACTCCTGTGACACTAGTTATAGATTCCGATGCTTCACTTCAGGTTTACTGTATCCCTCTGAACTTCTTATTCACGATGAAACACAGTAATCACTTCGGAATTAAATACAAAAAGCACAATGCCGACTTAAGTACAAGAAGACTAACTCTTCTTACTGTCTATGTTTTCAACCTTTCCTGTGAACCTAGTTATAGATTCCGATGCTTCACGTCAGGTTTTGTGTATCCCTTGGACCTTCTTATTGACCATGAAACACAGAAATTGTATCGGAATTAAATAGAAAATGCACAATGCCGACTTAAGTACAAGAAGACTGACACTTCTTACTGACTATGATTTGAACCATTCCTGTGACACTAGTTATAGATTCCGATGAATCACTTCAGGTTTACTGTATCCCTCTGACCTTCTTATTGACGATGAAACACAGAAATTGCATCGGAATTAAATACAAAAGGCACCCTGCTGACTTAAGTACAAGAAGACTGACTCTTCTTTCTGACTATGTTTCGAACCATTCCTGTGACACTAGTTATAGATTCCGATGCTTCACTTCAGGTTTACTGTTTCCCTCTGACCTTCTTATTGACGATGAAACGCAGAAATTGCATCGGAATTAAATAGAAAAGGCACAATGCCTACTTAAGTGCAAGAAGATTGACTCTTCTTACTGTCTATATTTTGAACCATTCCTGTGACGCTAGTTACATATTCCGATGCTTCACTTCAGGTTTCCTGCATCCATTGGACCTTCTTATTCACGATGAAACACAGAAATCACTTCGGAATTAAATACAAAAGGCACAATGCCGACTTAAGTACAAGAAGACTAACTCTTCTTACTGTCTATGTTTTGAACCTTTCCTGTGAACCTAGTTATAGATTCCGATGCTTCACGTCAGGTTTACTGTATCCCTTGGACCTTCTTATTGAAGATGAAACACAGAAATTGCTTCGGAATTATGTACAAAACGCACAATGCCGACTTAAGTACAAGAAGACTTACTCTTCCTACTGTCCATGTTTTGAACCATTCCTGTGGCACTAGTTATAGATGCCGATGCTTCACTTCACGTTTACTGTATCCCTCTGACTTTCGTACTGACGATGTAACACCGAAATTGCATCGGAATTAAATACAAAAGGCACAATGCCGACTTAAGGACAAGAAGACTGACCCTTCTTAATGTCTATGATTTGAACCATTCCTGTGGCACTAGTTATCGAATCCGATGCTTCATTTCAGGTATCCCTTGGACCTTCTTATTGACGATGAAACACAGAAAGTGCATCGGAATTAAATAGAAAAGGCACAATGCCGACTTAAGTGCAAGAAGACTGACTCTTCCTACTGTCTATGTTTTGAACCATTCCTGTGACACTAGTTACAGTTTCCGATGCTTCACTTCAGGTTTACTGTATCCCTCTGACCTGCTTATTGACGATGAAACACAGAAATTGTATCAGAATTAAATACAAAAGGCACAATGCGACTTAAGTAAAAGAAGACTGACTCTTCATACTGTCTATGTTTTGAACCATTCCTGTGACACTAGTTATAGATTCCGATGCTTAACTTCAGGTTTACTGTTTCCCTCTGACCTTCTTATTGACGATGAAACACAGAAATTGCATCGGAATTAAATAGAAAAGGCACAATGCCTACTTAACAACAAGAAGATTGACTCTTCTTACTGTCTATGTTTTGAACCATTCCTGTGACGCTAGTTACATATTCCGATGCTTCACTTCAGGTTTCCTGCATCCATTGGACCTTCTTATTGACGATGAAACACAGATATTGCATCGGAATTAAATACAAAAGGCACAATGCCGACTTAAGTACAAGAAGACTGATCCTTCTTACTGTCTATGTTTTGAACCATTCCTGTGACACTAGTTATGGATTCCGGTGCTTCACTTCAGGTTTACTGTATCCCTCTGACTTTCTTATTGACGATGATACACAGAAATTGCATCTGAATTCAATACAAAAGGCACAAAGCCGACTTAAGTACAACAAGACTGACTCTTCTTACTGACTATATTTTGAACCATTCCTGTGACACTATTTATAGATTCCGATTCTTCACTTCAGGTTTACTGTATCCCTTGGACCTTCTTATTGACGACGAAACACAGAAATTGCATCGGAATTAAATAGAAAAGGCACAATGTCGACTTAAGTACTAGAAGACTGACTGTTTCTACTGTCTATGTTTTGAACCATTCCTGTGACACTAGTTATAGATTCCAATGCTTCACTTCAGGTTAACTGTATCCCTGTGACCTTCTTATTGACAATGAAACACAGAAATTCCATCGGAATTAAATACAAAAGGCACAATGCCGACTTAAGTACAAGAAGACTGATTCTTCTTATTGTCTATGTTTTGAACCATTCCTGTGACACTAGTTATAGATTCCGATGCTTCACTTTAGGTTTACTGTATCCCTTGGACCTTCTTATTGACGATGAAACACAGATATTGCATCGGAATGAAATAGAAAAGGCACAATGCCGACATAAGTACAAGATGTCTGACTCTTCTTACTGACTATGATTTGAACCATTCCTGTGACACTAGTTATAGATTCCGATGCTTCACTTCAGGTTTACTGTATCCCTCTGACCTTCTTATTGACGATGAAACACAGAAATTGCATCGGAATTAAATAGAAAAGGCACAATGCCGTCTTCAGTACAAGAAGACTGACTCTTCTTTCTGACTATGATTTGAACTATTCCTGTGACACTAGTTATAGATTCCGAAGCTTCGCTTCAGGTTTACTGTAAACCTCTGACCTTCTTATTGACGATGAAACACAGAAATTGCATCGGCATTAAATAGAAAAGGCACAATTCCGACTTAAGTACAAGAAGTCTGACTCATCTTACTGTCTATGTTTTGAACCATTCCTGTGACGCTAGTTACAGATTCCGATGCTTCACTTCGTGTTTACTGTATCCCTTGGACCTTCTTATCGACGATGAACCACAGATATTGCATCAGAATTAAATACAAAAGGCATAATGCCAACTTAAGTACTAGAAGGCTGTCCCTTCTTACTGTCTATGTTTTGATCCACTCCTGTGACACTAGTTATAGATTCCGATGCTTCACTTCAGGTTTACTGTATCCCTCTGAACTTCTTATTCACGATGAAACACAGAAATCACTTCGGAATTAAATACAAAAAGCACAATGCCGACTTAAGTACAAGAAGACTAACTCTTCTTACTGTCTATGCTTTGAACCTTTCCTGTGAACCTAGTTATAGATTCCGATGCTTCACGTCAGGTTTACTGTATCCCTTGGACCTTCTTATTGATGATGAAACACAGAAATTGCATCGGAATTAAATACAAAAGGCACAATGCCGACTTAAGTACAGGAAGACTGACTCTTATTGCTGTCTATGTTTTGAACCATTCCAGTGACGTTAGTTACAGATTCCAATGCTTCACTTCAGGTTTACTGTATTCCTCTGACCTTCATATTGACGATGTAACACAGAAATAGCATCGGAATTAAATAGAGAAGGCACAATGCCGACTTAAGTACAAGAAGACTGACTCTTTCTACTGTCTATGCTTTGAACCATTCCTGGGACACTAGTTACAGATTCCGATGCTCCACTTCAGGTTTTGTGTATCCCTTGGACCTTCTTATTGACCATGAAACACAGAAATTGTATCGGAATTAAATAGAAAAGGCACAATGCCAACTTAAGTACAAGAAGACTGACACTTCTTACTGACTATGATTTGAACCATTCCTGTGACACTAGTTATAGATTCCGATGATTCACTTCAGGTTTACTGTATCCCTCTGACCTTCTTATTGACGATGAAACACAGAAATTGCATCGGAATTAAATACAAAAGGCACCCTGCTGACTTAAGTACAAGAAGACTGACTCTTCGTTCTGACTATGTTTCGAACCATTCCTGTGACACTAGTTATAGATTCCGATGCTTCACTTCAGGTTTACTGTTTCCCTCTGACCTTCTTATTGACGATGAAACGCAGAAATTGCATCGGAATTAAATAGAAAAGGCACAATGCCTACTTAAGTACAAGCAGATTGACTCTTCTTACTGTCTATGGTTTGAACCATTCCTGTGAACCTAGTTATAGATTCCGATGCTTCACGTCAGGTTTACTGTATCCCTTGGACCTTCTTATTCACGATGAAACACAGAAACTGCATCGGAATTATGTACAAAACGCACAATGATGACTTAAGTACGAGAAGACTTACTCTTCCTACTGTCCATGTTTTGAACCATTCCTGTGGCACTAGTTATAGATGCCGATGCTTCACTTCACGTTTACTGTATCCCTCTGACCTTCGTACTGACGATGTAACACCGAAATTGCATCGGAATTAAATATAAAAGGCACAATGCCGACTTAAGTACAAGAAGACTGACCCTTCTTAATGTCTATGATTTGAACTATTCCTGTGGCACTAGTTATAGAATCCGATGCTTCATTTCAGGTATCCCTTGGACCTTCTTATTGACGATGAAACACAGAAAGTGCATCGGAATTAAGTAGAAAAGGCACAATGCCGACTTAAGTACAAGAAGACTGACTCTTCCTACTGTCTATGTTTTGAACCATTCCTGTGACACTAGTTACAGTTTCCGATGCTTCACTTCAGGTTTACTGTATCCCTCTGACCTGCTTATTGACGATGAAACACAGAAATTGTATTAGAATTAAATACAAAAGGCACAATGCCGACTTAAGTAAAAGAAGACTGACTCTTCATACTGTCTATGTTTTGAACCATTCCTGTGACACTAGTTATAGATTCCGATGCTTAACTTCAGGTTTACTGTTTCCCTCTGACCTTCTTATTGACGATGAAACACAGAAATTGCATCGGAATTAAATAGAAAAGGCACAATGCCTACTTAACAACAAGAAGATTGTCTCTTCTTACTGTCTATGGTTTGAACCATTCCTGTGACGCTAGTTACATATTCCGATGCTTCACTTCAGGTTTCCTGCTTCCATTGGACCTTCTTATTGACGATGAAACACAGATATTGCATCGGAATTAAATACAAAAGGCACAATGCCGACTTAAGTACAAGTAGACTGATACTTCTTACTGTCTATGATTTGAACCATTCCTGTGACACAAGTTATGAATTCCGATGCTTCACTTCAGGTTTACTGTATCCCTCTGACCTTCTTATTGACGATGATACACAGAAATTGCATCTGAATTAAATACAAAAGGCACAATGCCGACTTAAGTACAAGAAGACTGACTCTTCTTACTGACTATATTTTGAACCATTCCTGTGACACTAGTTATAGATTCCGATTCTTCACTTCAGGTTTACTGTATCCCTTGGACCTTCTTTTTGACGACGAAACACAGAAATTGCATCGGAATTAAATAGAAAAGGCACAATGCCGACTTAAGTACAAGAAGACTGACTGTTTCTACTGTCTATGTTTTGAACCATTCCTCTAACACTAGTTATAGATTCCGATGCTTCACTTCAGGTTAACTGTTTCCCTCTGACCTTCTTATTGACAATGAAACACAGAAATTGCATCGGAATTAAATACAAAAGGCACAATGCCGTCTTCAGTACAAGAAGACTGACTCTTCTTTCTGACTATGATTTGAACTATTCCTGTGACACTAGTTATAGATTCCGATGCTTCGCTTCAGGTTTACTGTAAACCCCTGACCTTCTTATTGACGATGAAACACAGAAATTGCATCGGAATTAAATAGAAAAGGCACAATTCCGACTTAAGAACAAGAAGACTGACTCATCTTACTGTCTATGTTTTGAACCATTCCTGTGACGCTAGTTACAGATTCCGATGCTTCACTTCGTGTTTACTGCATCCCTTGGACCTTCTTATCGACGATGAAACACAGAAATTGCATCAGAATTAAATACAAAAGGCATAATGCCAACTTAAGTACTAGAAGACTGTCCCTTCTTACTGTCTATGTTTTGAACCACTCCTGTGACACTAGTTATAGATTCCGATGCTTCACTTCAGGTTTACTGTTTCCCTCTGACCTTCTTATTGACGATGAAACGCAGAAATTGCATCGGAATTAAATAGAAAATGCACAATGCCGACTTAAGTACAAGAAGACTGACACTTCTTACTGACTATGATTTGAACCATTCCTGTGACACTAGTTATAGATTCCGATGATTCACTTCAGGTTTACTGTATCCCTCTGACCTTCTTATTGACGATGAAACACAGAAATTGCATCGGAATTAAATACAAAAGGCACCCTGCTGACGTAAGTACAAGAAGACTGACTCTTCTTTCTGACTATGTTTCGAACCATTCCTGTGACACTAGTTATAGATTCCGATGCTTCACTTCAGGTTTACTGTTTCCCTCTGACCTTCTTATTGACGATGAAACGCAGAAATTGCATCGGAATTAAATAGAAAAGGCACAATGCCTACTTAAGTGCAAGAAGATTGACTCTTCTTACTGTCTATATTTTGAACCATTCCTGTGACGCTAGTTACATATTCCGATGCTTCACTTCAGGTTTCCTGCATCCATTGGACCTTCTTATTCACGATGAAACACAGAAATCACTTCGGAATTAAATACAAAAGGCACAATGCCGACTTAAGTACAAGAAGACTAACTCTTCTTACTGTCTATGTTTTGAACCTTTCCTGTGAACCTAGTTATAGATTCCGATGCTTCACGTCAGGTTTACTGTATCCCTTGGACCTTCTTATTGAAGATGAAACACAGAAATTGCTTCGGAATTATGTACAAAACGCACAATGCCGACTTAAGTACAAGAAGACTTACTCTTCCTACTGTCCATGTTTTGAACCATTCCTGTGGCACTAGTTATAGATGCCGATGCTTCACTTCACGTTTACTGTATCCCTCTGACCTTCGTACTGACGATGTAACACCGAAATTGCATCGGAATTAAATACAAAAGGCACAATGCCGACTTAAGGACAAGAAGACTGACCCTTCTTAATGTCTATGATTTGAACCATTCCTGTGGCACTAGTTATCGAATCCGATGCTTCATTTCAGGTTTACTGTTTCCCTCTGACCTTCTTATTGACGATGAAACACAGAAATTGCATCGGAATTAAATAGAAAAGGCACAATGCCTACTTAAGTACAAGAAGACTGACTCTTCCTACTGTCTATGTTTTGAACCATTCCTGTGACACTAGTTACAGTTTCCGATGCTTCACTTCAGGTTTACTGTATCCCTCTGACCTGCTTATTGACGATGAAACACAGAAATTGTATCAGAATTAAATACAAAAGGCACAATGCGACTTAAGTAAAAGAAGACTGACTCTTCATACTGTCTATGTTTTGAACCATTCCTGTGACACTAGTTATAGATTCCGATGCTTAACTTCAGGTTTACTGTTTCCCTCTGACCTTCTTATTGACGATGAAACACAGAAATTGCATCGGAATTAAATAGAAAAGGCACAATGCCTACTTAACAACAAGAAAATTGACTCTTCTTACTGTCTATGTTTTGAACCATTCCTGTGACGCTAGTTACATATTCCGATGCATCACTTCAGGTTTCCTGCATCCATTGGACCTTCTTATTGACGATGAAACACAGATATTGCATCGGAATTAAATACAAAAGGCACAATGCCGACTTAAGTACAAGAAGACTAATCCTTCTTACTGTCTATGTTTTGAACCATTCCTGTGACACTAGTTATGGATTCCGATGCTTCACTTCAGGTTTACTGTATCCCTTGGACCTTCTTATTGACGACGAAACACAGAAATTGCATCGGAATTAAATAGAAAAGGCACAATGTCGACTTAAGTACTAGAAGACTGACTGTTTCTACTGTCTATGTTTTGAACCATTCCTGTGACACTAGTTATAGATTCCAATGCTTCACTTCAGGTTAACTGTATCCCTCTGACCTTCTTATTGACAATGAAACACAGAAATTGCATCGGAATTAAATACAAAAGGCACAATGCCGACTTAAGTACAAGAAGACTGATTCTTCTTATTGTCTATGTTTTGAACCATTCCTGTGACACTAGTTATAGATTCCGATGCTTCACTTTAGGTTTACTGTATCCCTTGGACCTTCTTATTGACGATGAAACACAGATATTGCATCGGAATGAAATAGAAAAGGCACAATGCCGACTTAAGTACAAGATGTCTGACTCTTCTTACTGACTATGATTTGAACCATTCCTGTGACACTAGTTATAGATTCCGATGCTTCACTTCAGGTTTACTGTATCCCTCTCACCCTCTTATTGACGATGAAACACAGAAATTGCATCGGAATTAAATAGAAAAGGCACAATGCCGTCTTCAGTACAAGAAGACTGACTCTTCTTTCTGACTATGATTTGAACTATTCCTGTGACACTAGTTATAGATTCCGATGCTTCGCTTCAGGTTTACTGTAAACCTCTGACCTTCTTATTGACGATGAAACACAGAAATTGCATCGGCATTAAATAGAAAAGGCACAATTCCGACTTAAGTACAAGAAGTCTGACTCATCTTACTGTCTATGTTTTGAACCATTCCTGTGACGCTAGTTACAGATTCCGATGCTTCACTTCGTGTTTACTGTATCCCTTGGACCTTCTTATCGACGATGAACCACAGATATTGCATCAGAATTAAATACAAAAGGCATAATGCCAACTTAAGTACTAGAAGACTGTCCCTTCTTACTGTCTATGTTTTGAACCACTCCTGTGACACTAGTTATAGATTCCGATGCTTCACTTCAGGTTTACTGTATCCCTCTGAACTTCTTACTCACGATGAAACACAGAAATCACTTCGGAATTAAATACAAAAAGCACAATGCCGACTTCAGTACAAGAAGACTAACTCTTCTTACTGTCTATGTTTTGAACCTTTCCTGTGAACCTAGTTATAGATTCCGATGCTTCACGTCAGGTTTACTGTATCCCTTGGACCTTCTTATTGATGATGAAACACAGAAATTGCATCGGAATTAAATACAAAAGGCACAATGCCGACTTAAGTACAAGAAGACTGACCCTTCCTAATGTCTATGATTTGAACCATTCCTGTGGCACTAGTTATAGAATCCGATGCTTCATTTCAGGTTTACTGTATCCCTTGGACCTTCTTATTGACGATGAAACACAGAAAGTCCATCGGAATTAAATAGAAAAGGCACAATGCCGACTTAAGTACAAGAAGACTGACTCTTCCTACTGTCTATGTTTTGAACCATTCCTGTGACACTAGTTACAGTTTCCAATGCTTCACTTCAGGTTTACTGTATCCCTCTGACCTGCTTATTGACGATGAAACACAGAAATTGCATCAGAATTAAATAGAAAAGGCACAATGCCGACTTAAGTACAAGAAGACTGACCCTTCCTAATGTCTATGAGTTGAACCATTCCTGTGGCACTAGTTATAGAATCCGATGCTTCATTTCAGGTTCACTGTATCCCTTGGACCTTCTTATTGACGATGAAACACAGAAAGTGCATCGGAAATAAATAGAAAAGGCACAATGCCGACTTAAGTACAAGAAGACTGACTCTTCCTACTGTCTATGTTTTCAACCATTCCTGTGACACTAGTTACAGTTTCCGATGCTTCACTTCAGGTTTACTGTATCCCTCTGATCTGCTTATTGACGATGAATCACAGAAATTGCATCAGAATTAAATACAAAAGGCACAATGCCGACTTAAGTACAAGAAGACTGACTCTTCAAACTGTCTATGTTTTGAACCATTCCTCTGACACTAGTTATAGATTCCGATGCTTCACTTCAGGTTTACTGTATCCCTCGGACCTTCATATTGACGATGAAACACAGAAATTGCATCGGAATTAAATAGAAAAGGCACAATGCCGACTTAAGTACAAGAAGACTGACTCTTCTTGCTGTCTATGTTTTGAACCATTCCTGTGACGTTAGTTACAGATTCCGATGCTTCACTTCAGGTTTACTGTATTCCTCTGACCTTCTTATTGACGATGAAACACAGAAATTGCATCGGAATTAAATAGAAAAGGCACAATGCCGACTTAGGTACAAGAAGACTGACTATTCCTACTGTATATGTTTTGAACCATTCCTGTGACACTAGTTATAGATTCCGATGCTCCACCTCAGGTTTTGTGTATCTCTTGGACCTTCTTATTGACCATGACACACAGAAATTGCATCGGAATTAAATAGAAAAGGCACAATGCCGACTTAAGTACAAGAAGACTGACACTTCTTACTGACTATGATTTGAACCATTCCTGTGACACTAGTTATAGATTCCGATGATTCACTTCAGGTTTACTGTATCCCTCTGACCTTCTTATTGACGATGAAACACAGATATTGCATCGGAATTAAATACAAAAGGCACCCTGCCGACTTAAGTACAAGAAGAATGACTCTTCTTTCTGACTATGTTCCGAACCATTCCTGTGACACTAGTTATAGATTCCGATGCTTCACTTCAGTTTTACTGTTTCCCTCTGACCTTCTTATTGACGATGAAACACAGAAATTGCATCGGAATTAAATAGAAAAGGCACAATGCCTACTTAAGTACAAGAAGATTGACTCTTCTAACTGTCTATGTTTTGAACCATTCCTGTGATGCTAGTTTCATATTCCGATGCTTCACTTCAGGTTTCCTGCATCCATTGGACCTTCTTATTCACGATGAAACACAGAAATCACTTCGGAATTAAATACAAAAGGCACAATGCCGACTTAAGTACAAGAAGACTAACTCTTCTTACTGTCTATGCTTTGAACCTTTCCTGTGAACCTAGTTATAGATTCCGATGCTTCACGTCAGGTTTACTGTATCTCTTGGACCTTCTTATTGACGATGAAACACAGAAATTGCATAGGAATTATATACAAAACGCACAATGCCGATTTAAGTACAAGAAGACTTACTCTTCCTACTGTCCATGTTTTGAACCATTCCTGTGGCACTAGTTATAGATGCCGATGCTTCACTTCACGTTTACTGTATCCCAATGACCTTCGTACTGACGATGAAACACCGAAATTGCATCGAAATTAAATACAAAAGGCACAATGCCGACTTAAGTACACGAAGACCGACTCTTCTTAATGTCTATGATTTGAACCATTCATGTGGCACTAGTTATAGTATCCAAAGCTTCATTTCAGGTTTACTGTATCCCTTGGACCTTCTTATTGACGATGAAACACAGAAAGTGCATCGGAATTAAATAGAGAAGGCACAATGCCGACTTAAGTACAAGAAGACTGACTCTTCCTACTGTCTATGTTTAGAAACCTTTCCTGTGCCACTAGTTACAGTTTCCGTTGCTTCACTTCAGGTTTACTGTATCCCTTGGACCTTCTTATCGACGATGAAACACAGAAATTGCATCAGAATTAAATACAAAAGGCACAATGCCAACTTAAGTACTAGAAGACTGTCCCTTTTTACTGTCTATGTTTTGAACCACTCCTGTGACACTAGTTATAGATTCCGATGCTTCACTTCACGTTTACTGTATCCCTCTGACCTTCTTATTGACGATGAAACACAGAAATCACATCGGAATTAAATACAAAAGGCACAATGCCGACTTAAGTACAAGAAGACTAACTCTTCTTACTGTCTATGATTTGAATCTTTCCTGTGAACCTAGTTATAGATTCCGATGTTTCACGTCAGGTTTACTGTATCCCTAGGACCTTCTTATTGACGATGAAACACAGAAATTGCATCGGAATTATATACAAAACGCACAATGCCGACTTAAGTACAAGAAGATTTACTCTTCCTATTATCCATGTTTTGAACCATTCCTGTGGCACTAGTTATAGATTCCGATGCTTCACTTCACGTTTACTGTATCCCTCTGACCTTCTTACTGACGATGTAACACCGAAATTGCATCGGAATTAAATACAAAAGGCACAATGCCGACTTAAGTACAAGAAGACTGACCCTTCTTAATGTCTTTGATTTGAACCATTCCAGTGGCACTAGTTATAGAATCCGATGCATCATTTCAGGTTTACTGTATCCCTCTGACCTGCTTATTGACGATGAAACACAGAAATTGCATCGGAAATAAATACAAAAGGCACAATGCCGACATAACTACAAGAAGACTGACTCTTCCTACTGTCTATGTTTTGAACCATTCCTGTGACACTAGTTATAGATTCCGATGTTTCACTTCAGGTTTAGTGTATCCCTTGGACCTTCTTCTTGACGATGAAACACAGAAATTGCATCGGAATTAAATATAAAAGGCACAATGCCGACTTAAGTACAAGAAGACTGACTCATCTTACTGTCTATGTTTTGAACCATTCCTGTGACGCTAGTTACAGATTCCGATGCTTCACTTCAGGTTTACTGTATCCCTTGGACCTTCTTATCGACGATGAAACACAGAAATTGCATCAGGATTAATACAAAAGGCACAATGCCAACTTAAGTACTAGAAGACGGTCCCTTCTTACTGTCTATGTTTTGAACCACTCCTGTGACACTAGTTATAGATTCCGATGCTTCACTTCACGTTTACTGTATCCCTCTGACCTTCTTATTGACGATGAAACACAGAAATCACATCGGAATTAAATACAGAAGGCACAATGCCGACTTAAGTACAAGAGGACTAACTCTTCTTACTGTCTATGTTTTGAATCTTTCCTGTGAACGTAGTTATAGATTCCGATGCTTCACGTCAGGTTTACTGTATCCTTGGACCTTCTTATTGACGATGAAACACAGAAATTGCATCGGAATTATATACAAAACGCACAATGCCGACTTAAGTACAAAAAGACTTACTCTTCCTACTGTCCATGTTTTGAACCATTCCTGTGGCACTAGTTATAGATTCCGATGCTTCACTTCACGTTTACTGTATCCCTCTGACCTTCTTACTGACGATGTAACACCGAAATTGCATCGGAATTAAATACAAAAGGCACAATGCCGACTTAAGTACAAGAAGACTGACCCTTCTTAATGTCTATGATTTGAACCATTCCTGTGGCACTAGCTATAGAATCCGATGCTTCATTTCAGGTTTACTGTATCCCTTGGACCTTCTTATTGTCGATGAAACACAGAAAGTGCATCAGAAATAAATAGAAAAAGCACAATACCGACTTAAGTACAAGAAGACTGACCCTTCCTACTGTCTATGTTTTGAACCATACCTGTGACACTAGTTACAGATTCCGATGCTTCACTTCAGGTTTACTGTATCCCTCTGACCAGCTTATTGACGATGAAACACAGAAATTGCATCGGAATTAAATACAAAAGGCACAATGCCGACTTAACTACAAGAAGACTGACTCTTCATACTGTCTATGTTTTGAACCATTCCTGTGACACTAGTTATAGATTCCGATTCTTCACTTCAGGTTAACTGTATCCCTTGGACCTTATTATTGACGATGAAACACAGAAATTGCATCGGAATTAATTAGAAAAGGCACAATGCCGACATAAATACAAGAAGACTGACTCTTCTTGCTGTCTATGTTTAGAACCATTCCTCTGACGTTAGTTTCAGATTCCGATGCTTCACTTCAGGTTTACTGTATTCCTATGACCTTCTTATTGCCGATGAAACACAGAAATTGCATCGGAATTAAATAGAAAAGATGCAATGCCGACTTAAGTACAAGAAGACTGACTCTTCCTACTGTCTACGTTTTGAACCATTCCTGTGACACTAGTTATAGATTCCGATGCTTCACTTCAGGTTTAGTGTATCCCTTGGACCTTCTTATTGACAATGAAACACAGAAATTGCATCGGAATTAAATAGAAAATGCACAATGCCGACTTAAGTACAAGAAGACTGACACTTCTTTCTGACTATGTTTCGAACCATTCCTGTGACACTAGTTATAGATTCCGTTGCTTCACTTCAGGTTTACTTTATCCCTCTGACCTTCTTATTGACGATGATACACAGAAATTGCATCGGAATTAAATAGAAAAGGCACAATGCCGACTTATGTTCAAGAAGACTGACTCTTCTTACTGACTATATTGTGACACTAGTTATAGATTCCGATGATTCACATCCGGTTTATTGTATCCCTTGGACCTTCTTATTGACGATGACACACAGATATTGCATCGGGATTAAATAGAAAAGGCACAATGCCGACTTAAGTACAAGAAGACGGACTCTTCTTTCTGACTATGTTTTGACCATTCCTGTGACACTAGTTATAGATTCCGATGCTTCACTTCAGGTTTACTGAATCCCTTGGACCTTCTTATTGACGATGAATCACAGAAATAGCATCGGAATTAAATAGAAAAGGCACAATGCCGACTTATGTAGAAGAAGACTGACTCTTCTTACTGTCTATGATTTGAACTATTCCTGTGACACTAGTTATAGATTCCGATTCTTCACTTCAGGTTTACTGTATCCCTTGGACCTTCTTATTGACGACGAAACACAGAAATTGCATCGGAATTAAATAGAAAAGGCACAATGCCGACTTAAGTACAAGAAGACTGACTGTTGGTACTGTCTATGTTTTGAACCATTCCTGTGACACTAGTTATAGATTCCGATGCTTCACTTCACGTTAACTGTATCCCACTGAACTTCTTATTGACAATGAAACACAGAAATTGCATCGGAATTAAATAGAAAAGCACAAAGCCGACTTAAGTACAAGAAGACTGACTCTTCCTACTGTCTATGTTTTGAACCATTCCTGTGACACTAATTATAGATTCCGATGCTTCACTTCAGGTTTCGTGTATCCCTTGGACCTTCTTCTTGACGATGAAACACAGAAATTGCATCGGAATTAAATACAAAAGGCACAATGCCAACTTAAGTACAAGAAGACGGTCCCTTCTCACTGTATATGTTTTGAACCACTCCTGTTACACTAGTTATAGATTCCGATGCTTCACTTCAGGTTTCGTGTATCCCTCTGACCTTCTTATTGACGATGAAACACAGAAATCACATCGGAATTAAATACAAAAGGCACAATGCCGACTTAAGTACAAGAAGACTAACTCTTCTTACTGTCTATGTTTTGAATCTTTCCTGTGAACCTAGTTATAGATTCCGATGCTTCACGTCAGGTTTACTGTATCCCTTGGACCTTCTTATTGACGATGAAACACAGAAATTGCATCGGAATTATATACAAAACGCACAATGCCGACTTAAGTACAAAAAGACTTACTCTTCCTACTGTCCATGTTTTGAACCATTCCTGTGGCACTAGTTATAGATTCTGATGCTTCACTTCACGTTTACTGTATCCCTCTGACCTTCTTACTGACGATGTAACACCGAAATTGCATCGGAATTAAATACAAAAGGCACAATGCCGACTTAAGTAGAAGAAGACTGACCCTTCTTAATGTCTATGATTTGAACCATTCCTGTGGCACTAGCTATAGAATCCGATGCTTCATTTCAGGTTTACTGTATCCCTTGGACCTTCTTATTGACGATGAAACACAGAAAGTGCATCAGAAATAAATAGAAAAAGCACAATACCGACTTAAGTACAAGAAGACTGACTCTTCCTACTGTCTATGTTTTGAACCATTCCTGTGACACTAGTTACAGATTCCGATGCTTCACTTCAGGTTAACTGTATCCCTTGGACCTTATTATTGACGATGAAACACAGAAATTGCATCGGAATTAAATAGAAAATGCACAATGCCGACTTAAGTACAAGAAGACTGACACTTCTTTCTGACTATGTTTCGAACTATTCCTGTGACACTAGTTATAGATTCCGATGCTTCACTTCAGGTTTACTATATCCCTCTGACCTTCTTATTGACGATGATACACAGAAATTGCATCGGAATTAAATAGAAAAGGCACAATGCCGACTTATGTTCAAGAAGACTGACTCTTCTTACTGACTATGTTGTGACACTAGTTATAGATTCCGATGATTCACATCCGGTTTATTGTATCCCTTGGACCTTCTTATTGACGATGAAACACAGATATTGCATCGGGATTAAATAGAAAAGGCACAATGCCGACTTAAGTACAAGAAGACTGACTCTTCTTTCTGACTATGCTTTGAACCATTCCTGTGACACTAGTTATAGATTCCGATGCTTCACTTCAGGTTTACTGAATCCCTTGGACCTTCTTATTGACGATGAATCACAGAAATAGCATCGGAATTAAATAGAAAAGGCACAATGCGGACTTATGTAGAAGAAGACTGACTCTTCTTACTGTCTATGATTTGAACTATTCCTGTGACACTAGTTATAGATTCCGATTCTTCACTTCAGGTTTACTGTATCCCTTGGACCTTCTTATTGACGACGAAACACAGAAATTGCATCGGAATTAAATAGAAAAGGCACAATGCCGACTTAAGTACATGGAGACTGACTGTTGCTACTGTCTATGTTTTGAACCATTCCTGTGACACTAGTTATAGATTCCGATGCTTCACTTCACCTTAACTGTATCCCTCTGAACTTCTTATTGACAATGAAACACAGAAATTGCATCGGAATTAAATAGAAAAGCACAAAGCCGACTTAAGTACAAGAAGACTGACTCTTCCTACTGTCTATGTTTTGAACCATTCCTGTGACACTAGTTATAGATTCCGATGCTTCACTTCAGGTTTCGTGTATGCCTTGGACCTTCTTCTTGACGATGAAACACAGAAATTGCATCGGAATTAAATACAAAAGGCACAATCCCAACTTAAGTACAAGAAGACGGTCCCTTCTCACTGTATATGTTTTGAACCACTCCTGTTACACTAGTTAGAGATTCCGATGCTTCACTTCAGGTTTAGTGTATCCCTTGGACCTTCTTATTGACGATGAAAAACAGATATTGCATCGGAATTAAATAAAAAAGGCACAATGCCGACTTAAGTACAAGAAGTCTGACTCTTCTTACTGACTATGATTTGAACCAGTCCTGTGACACTAGTTTTAGATTCCGATGCTTCACTTCAGGTTTATTGTATCCCTCTGACCTTCTTATTGACGATGAAACACAGAAATTGCATCGGAATTAAATAGAAAAGGCACAATGGCGTCTTCAGTACAAGAAGACTGACTCTTCTTTCTGACTATGTTTTGAACCATTCCTGTGACACTAGTTATAGATTCCGATGCTTCACTTCAGGTTTACTGTAACCCTCTGACCTTCTTATTGACGATGAAACACAGAAATTGCATCGGAATTAAATAGAAAAAGCACAATGCCGACTTAAGTACAAGAAGACTGACTCATCTTACTGTCTATGTTTTGAACCATTCCTGTGACGCTAGTTACAGATTCCGATGCTTCACTTCGTGGTTACTGTATCCCTTGAACCTTCTTATCGACGATGAAACACAGAAATTGCATCAGAATTAAATACACAAGGCATAATGCCAACTTAAGTACTAGAAGACTGTCCCTTCTTACTGTCTATGTTTTGAACCATTCCTGTGGCAGTAGTTATAGAATCCGATGCTTCATTTCAGGTTTACTGTATCCCTTGGACGTTCTTACTGACGATGGAACACAGAACGTGCATCGGAATTAAATAGAAAAGGCACAATGCCGACTTAAGTACAAGAAGACTGACTCTTCCTACTGTCTATGTTTTGAACCATTCCTGTGACACTAGTTACAGTTTCCGATGCTTCACTTCATGTTTACTGTATCCCTCTGACCTGCTTATTGACGATGAAACACAGAAATTGCATCACAATTAAATACAAAAGGCACAATGCCGACTTAAATACAAGAAGACTGACTCTTCATACTGTCTATGTTTTGAACCATTCCTGTGACACTAGTTATAGATTCCGATGCTTCACTTCAGGTTTACTGTGTCCCTTGGACCTTCTTATTGACGATGAAACACAGAAATTGCATTGGAATTAAATAGAAAAGGCACAATGCCGATTTAAGTACAAGAAGACTGACTCTTCTTGCTGTCTATGTTTTGAACCATTCCTGCGACGTTAGTTACAGATTCCGATGCTTCACTTCAGGTTTACTGTATTCCTCTGACCTTCTTATTGACGATGAAACACAGAAATTGCATCGGAATTAAATAGAAAAAGCACAATGCCGACTTAAGTACAAGAAGACTGACTCTTCCTACTGTCTATGTTTTGAACCATTCCTGTGACACTAGTTATAGATTCCGATGCTCCACTTCCGGTTTTGTGTATCCCTTGGACCTTCTTATTGACCATGAAACACAGAAATTGCATCGGAATTAAAAAGAAAAGGCACAATGCTGACTTAAGAACAAGAAGACTGACACTTCTTACTGACTATGATTTGAACCATTCCTGTAACACTAGTTATAGATTCCGAAGCTTCACTTCAGGTTTACTGTATCCCTCTGACCTTCTTATTGACGATGAAACACAGAAATTGCATCGGAATGAAATACAAAAGGCACCCTGCCGACTTATGTACAAGAAGACTGACTCTTCTTTCTGACTATGTTTCGAACCATTCCTGTGACACTAGTTATAGATTCCGATGCTTCACTTCAGGTTTACTGTTTCCCTCTGACCTTCTTATTGACGATGAAACACAGAAATTGCATCGGAATTGAATAGAAAAGGCACAATGCCTACTTAAGTAGAAGAAGATTGACTCTTCTTACTGTCTATTTTTGAACCATTCCTGTGACGCTAGTTACATATTCCGATGCTTCACTTCAGGATTCCTGCATCCATTGGACCTTCTTTTTCACGATGAAACACAGAAATCACTTCGGAATTAAATACAAAAGGCACAATGCCGACTTAAGTACAAGAAGACTAACTCTTCTTACTGTCTATGTTTTGAACCTTTCCTGTGAACCTAGTTATAGATTCCGATGCTTCACTTCACGTTTACTGTATCCCTCTGACCTTCGTACTGACGATGTAACACCGAAATTGCATCGGAATTAAATACAAAAGGCACAATGCCGACTTAAGTACAAGAAGACCGACCCTTCTTAATGTCTATGATTTGAACCATTCCTGTTGCACTAGTTATAGAATCCAATGCTTCATTTCAGGTTTACTGTATCCCTTGGACCTTCTTATTGACGATGAAACACAGAAAGTGCATCGGAATGAAATAGAAAAGGCACAATGCCGACTTAAGTACAAGAAGACTGACTCTTCTTGCTGTCTATGTTTTGAACCATTCCTGTGACGTTAGTTACAGATTCCGATGCTTCACTTCAGGTTTACTGTAATCCTCTGACCTTCTTATTGACGATGAAACACAGAAATTGCATCGGAATTAAATAGAAAAGGCACAATGCCGACTTAAGTATAAGAAGACTGACTCTTCCTACTGTCTATGTTTTGAACCATTCCTGTGACACTAGTTATAGATTCCGATGCTCCACTTCAGGTTTTGTGTATCCCTTGGACCTTCTTATTGACCATGAAACACAGAAATTGCATCGGAATTAAATAGAAAAGGCACAATGCCTATTAAGAACAAGAAGATTGACTCTTCTTACTGTCTATGTTTTGAACCATTCCTGTGACGCTAGTTACATATTCCGATGCTTCACTTCAGGTTTCCTGCATCCATTGGACATTCTTATTGACGATGAAACACAGAAATTGCATCGGAATTAAATACAAAAGGCACAATGCCGACTTAAGTACAAGAAGACTGATCCTTCTTACTGTCTATGTTTTGAACCATTCTTGTGACACTAGTTATAGATTCCGATGCTTCACTTCAGGTTAACTTTATCCCTCTGACCTTCTTATTGACAATGAAACACAGAAATTGCATCGGAATTAAATACAAAAGGAACAATGCCGACTTAAGTACAAGAGGACTGATTCTTCTTATTGTCTATGTTTTGAACCATTCCTGTGACACTAGTTATAGATTCCGATGCTTCACTTCAGGTTTACTGTATCCCTTGGACCTTCTTACTGACGGTGAAACACAGAAATTGCATCGGAATTAAATAGAAAAGGCACAATGCCGACTTAAGTACAAGAAGACTGAATCTTTCTACTGTCTATGTTTTGAACCATTCCTGTGACGCTAGTTACAGATTCCGATGCTTCACTTCAGGTTTACTGTATCCCTTGGACCCTCTTATCGACGATGAAACACAGAAATTGCATCAGAATTAAATACAAAAGGCACAATGCCAACATAAATACTAGAAGACTGTCCCTTCTTACTGTCTATGTTTTGATCCACTCCTGTGACACTAGTTATAGATTCCGATGCTTCACTTCACGTTTACTTTATCCCTCTGACCTTCTTATTGACGATGAATCACAGATATCACATCGGAATTAAATACAAAAGGCACAATGCCGACTTAAGAACGAGAAGACTAACTCTTCTTACTGTCTATGCTTTGAATCTTTCCTGTGAACCTAGTTATAAATTCTGATGTTTCACGTCAGGTTTACTGTATCCCTAGGACCTTCTTATTGACGATGAAACACAGAAATTGCATCGGAATGATATACAAAACGCACAATGCCGACTTAAGTACAAGAAGACTTACTCTTCCTACTGTCCATGTTTTGAACCATTCCTGTGACACTAGTTATAGATTCCGATGCTTCACTTCACGTTTACTGTATCCCTCTGACCTTCTTATTGACGATGAATCACAGATATCACATCGGAATTAAATACAAAAGTCACAATGCCGACTTAAGTACAAGAAGACTGACCCATCTTAATGTCTATGATTTGAACCATTCCTGTGGCACTAGTTATAGAATCCGATGCTTCATTTCAGGTTTTTGGTATCCCTTGGACCTTCTTATTGACGATGAAACACAGAAAGTGCATCAGAAATAAATAGAAAAGGCACAATACCGACTTAAGTAGACTGACTCTTCCTACTGTCTATGTTTCGAACCATTCCTGTGACACTAGTTATAGATTCCGATGCTTCACTTCACGTTTACTGTATCCCTCTGACCTTCTTATTGACGATGAATCACAGATATCACATCGGAATTAAATACAAAAGGCACAATGCCGACTTAACTACAAGAAGACTGACTCTTCCTACTGTCTATGTTTTGAACCATTCCTGTGACACTAGTTATAGATTCCGATGCTTCACTTCAGGTTTAGTGTATCCCTTGGACCTTCATCTTGACGATGAAACACAGAAATTGCATCGGAATTAAGTAGAAAAGGCACAATGCCGACTTAAGTACAAGAAGACTGATCCTTCTAACTGACTATGATTTGAACCATTCCTGCGACACTAGTTATAGATTCCGATGCTTCACTTCAGGTTTACTGTATACCTCTGACCTTCTTATTGACGATGAAACACAGAAATTGCATCGGAATTAAATACAAAAGGCACAATGCCGTCTTAAGTACAAGAAGACTGACTCTTCTTTCTGACTATGTTTTGAACCATTCCTGTGACACTAGTTATAGATTCCGATGCTTCACTTCAGGTTTACTGTAACCCGCTGACCATCTTATGGACGATGAAACACAGAAATTGAATCGGAATTAAATAGAAAAGGCACAATGCCGACTTAAGTACAAGAAGACTGACTCATCTTACTGTCTATGTTTTGAACAATTCCTGTGACGCTTCTTACAGATTCCGATGCTTCACTTCAGGTTTACTGTATCCCTTGGACCTTCTTATCGACGATGAAGCACAGAAATGCATCAGAATTGAATACAAAAGGCACAATGCCAACTTAAGTACTAGAAGACTGTCCCTTCTTACTGTCTATGTTTTGAACCACTCCTGTGACACTAGTTATAGGTTCCGATGCTTCACTTCACGTTTACTGTATCCCTCTGACCTTCTTATTGACGATGAAACACAGAAATTGCATCGGAAATAAATACAAAAGGCACTATGCCGACTTAACTACAAGAAGACTGACTCTTCCTACTGTCTATGTTTTAAACCATTCCTGTGACACTAGTTATAGATTCCGATGCTTCACTTCAGGTTTAGTGTCTCCCTTGGACCTTCTTCTTGACGATGAAACACAGAAATTGCATCGGAATTAAATAGAAAAGGCACAATGCCGACTTAAGTACAAGAAGACTGATCCTTCTAACTGACTATGATTTGAACCATTCCTGCGATACTAGTTATAGATTCCGATGCTTCACTTCAGGTTTACTGTATACCTCTGACATTCTTATTGACGATGAAACACAGAAATTGCATCGGAATTAAATACAAAAGGCACAATGCCGTCATAAGTACAAGAAGACTGACTCTTCTTTCTGACTATGTTTTGAACCATTCCTGTGACACTAGTTATAGATTCCGATGCTTCACTTCAGGTTTACTGTAACCCGCTGACCTTCTTATGGACGATGAAACACAGAAATTGCATCGGAATTAAATACAAAACGCACAATGCCGACTTAAGTACAAGAAGACTTACTCTTCCTACTGTCCATGTTTTGAACCATTCCTGTGGCACTAGTCATAGATTCCGATGCTTCACTTCACGTTTACTGTATCCCTCTGACCTTCTTACTGACGATGTAACACCGAAATTGCATCGGAATTAAATACAAAAGGCACAATGCCGACTTAAGTACAAGAAGACTGACCCTTCTTAATGTCTATGATTTGAACCATTCCTGTGGCACTAGTTATAGAATCCGATGCTTCATTTCAGGTTTACTGTATCCCTTGGACCTTCTTATTGACGATGAAACACAGAAAGTGCATCAGAAATAAATAGAAAAGGCACAATACCGACTTAAGTACAAGAAGACTGACTCTTCCTACTGTCTATGTTTTGAACCATTCCTGTGACACTAGTTACAGATTCCGATGCTTCACTTCAGGTTTACTGTATCCCTCTGACCAGCTTATTGACGATGAAACATAGAAATTGCATCGGAATTAAATACAAAAGGCACAATTGCCGACTTAACTACAAGAAGACTGACTCTTCATACTGTCTATGTTTTGAACCATTCCTGTGACACTAGTTATAGATTCCGATGCTTCACTTCAGGTTAACTGTATCCCTTGGACCTTATTATTGACAATGAAACACAGAAATTGCATCGGAATTAAATAGAAAAAGCACAATGCCGACATTAATACAAGAAGACTGACTCTTCTTGCTGTTTATGTTTAGAACCATTCCTCTGACGTTAGTTTCAGATTCCGATGCTTCACTTCAGGTTTACTGTATTCCTCTGACCTTCTTATTGCCGATGAAACACAGAAATTGCATCGGAATTAAATAGAAAAGGCGCAATGCCGACTTAAGTACAAGAAGACTGACTCTTCCCATTGTCTACGTTTTGAACCATTCCTGTGACACTAGTTATAGATTCCGATGCTTCACTTCAGATTTAGTGTATCCCTTGGACTTTCTTATTGACGATGAAACACAGAAATTGCATCGGAATTAAATAGAAAATGCACAATGCCGACTTAAGTACAAGAAGACTGACACTTCTTTCTGACTATGTTTCGAACCATTCCTGTGACACTAGTTATAGATTCCGATGCTTCACTTCAGGTCTACTGTATCCCTCTGATCTTCTTATTGACGATGATACACAGAAATTGCATCGGAATTAAATTGAAAATGCACAATGCCGACTTAAGTACAAGAAGACTGACTCTTCTTACTGACTATATTGTGACACTAGTTATAGATTCCGATGATTCACATCCGGTTTATTGTATCCCTTGGACCTTCTTATTGACGATGAAACACAGATATTGCATCGGGATTAAATAGAAAAGGAACAATGCCGACTTAAGTACAAGAAGACGGACTCTTCTTTCTGAATATGTTTTGAACCTTTCCTGTGACACTAGTTATAGATTCCGATGCTTCACTTCAGGTTTACTGTAAACCGCTGACCTTCTTATTGACGATGAAACACAGAAATTGCATCGGAATTAAATAGAAAAGGCACAATGCCGACTTAAGTACAAGAAGACTGACTCATCTTACTGTGTATGTTTTGAACCATTCCTGTGACGCTAGTTACAGATTCCGATGCTTCACTTCAGGTTTACTGTATCCCTTGGACCTTCTTATCGACGATGAAACACAGAAATTGCATCAGAATTAAATACAAAAGGCACAATGCATACTTAAGTACTAGAAGACTGTCCCTTCTTACTGTCTACGTTTTGAACCACTCCTGTGACACTAGTTATAGATTCCGATGCTTCACTTCACGTTTACTGTATCCCTCTGACCTTCTTATTGACGATGAAACACAGAAATCACATCGGAATTAAATACAAAAGGCACAATGCCGACTTAAGTACAAGAAGACTAACTCTTCTTACTGTCTATGTTTTGAATCTTTCCTGTGAACCTAGTTATAGATTCCGATGCTTCACGTCAGGTTTACTGTATCCCTTGGACCTTCTTATTGACGATGAAACACAGAAATTGCATCGGAATTATATACAAAACGCACAATGCCGACTAAAGTACAAGAAGACTTACTCTTCCTACTGTCCATGTTTTGAACCATTCCTGTGGCACTAGTTATAGATTCCGATGCTTCACTTTACGTTTACTGTATCCCTCTGACCTTCTTACTGACGATGTAACACCGAAATTGCATCGGAATTAAATACAAGAGGCACAATGCCGACTTAAGTACAAGAAGACTGACCCTTCTTAATGTCTGTGATTCGAACCATTCCTGTGGCACTAGTTATAGAATCCGATGCTTCATTTCAGGTTTACTGTATCCCTTGGACCTTCTTATTGACGATGAAACACAGAAAGTGCATCAGAAATAAATAGAAAAGGCACAATACCGACTTAAGTTCAAGAAGACTGACTCTTCCTACTGTCTATGTTTTGAACCATTCCTGTGACACTAGTTACAGATTCCGATGCTTCACTTCAGGTTTACTGTATCCCTCTGACCTGCTTATTGACGATGAAACACAGAAATTGCATCGGAATTAAATACAAAAGGCACAATGCCGACTTAACTACAAGAAGACTGACTCTTCATACTGTCTATGTTTTGAACCATTGCTGTGACACTAGTTATAGATTCCGATGCTTCACTTCAGGTTAACTGTATCCCTTGGACCTTATTATTGACGATGAAA
Organism: Schistocerca americana; assembly: GCF_021461395.2. Lineage (NCBI taxonomy): Eukaryota > Metazoa > Arthropoda > Insecta > Orthoptera > Acrididae > Schistocerca > Schistocerca americana. The sequence continues at coordinate 234,143,215 of NC_060127.1, forward strand.
CACAGAAATTGCATCGGAAGTAAATAGAAAAGGCACAATGCAACATAAATACAAGAAGACTGACTCTTCTTGCTATCTATGTTTAGAACCAATCCTGTGACGTTAGTTTCAGATTCCGATGCTTCACTTCAGGTTTACTGTATCCCTCTGACCTGCTTATTGACGATGAAACACAGAAATTGCATCGGAATTAAATAGAAAATGCCCAATGTCGACTTAAGTACAAGAAGACTGACACTTCTTTCTGACTATGTTTCGAACCATTCCTGTGACACTAGTTACAGATTCCGATGCTTCACTTCAGGTTTACTGTATCCCTCTGACCTTTTTATTGACGATGATACACAGAAATTGCATCGGAATTAAATACAAAAGGCACAATGCCGACTTAAGTACAAGAAGACTGACTCTTCTTACTGACTATATTGTGACACTAGTTATAGATTCCGATGATTCACATCCGGTTTAATGTATCCCTTGAACCTTCTTATTGACGATGAAACACAGATATTGCATCGGGATTAAATAGAAAAGGCACAATGCCGACTTAAGTACAAGAAGACTGTCTCTTCCTACTGTATATGTTTTGATCCTTTCCTGTGACACTAGTTACAGATTCCGATGCTACACTTCAGGATTACTGTATCCCTCTGAGTTTCTTATTGACGACGAAACACAGAAATTGCATCGGAATTAAATAAAAAGGCACAATTGCCGACTTAACTACAAGAAGACTGACTCTTCATACTGTCTATGTTTTGAACCATTCCTGTGACACTAGTTATAGATTCCGATGCTTCACTTCAGGTTAACTGTATTCCTCTGACCTTCTTATTGCCGATGAAACACAGAAATTGCTTCGGAATTAAATAGAAAAGGCGCAATGCCGACTTAAGTACAAGAAGACTGACTCTTCCTATTGTCTACGTTTTGAACCATTCCTGTGACACTAGTTATAGATTCCGATGCTTCACTTCAGGTTTAGTGTATCCCTTGGACTTTCTTATTGACGATGAAACACAGAAATTGCATCGGAATTAAACAGAAAATGCACAATGCCGACTTAAGTACAAGAAGACTGACACTTCTTTCTGACTATGTTTCGAACCATTCCTGTGACACTAGTTATAGATTCCGATGCTTCACTTCAGGTTTACTGTATCCCTCTGATCTTCTTATTGACGATGATACACAGAAATTGCATCGGAATTAAATAGAAAAGGCACAATGCCGACTTAAGTACAAGAAGACTGACTCTTCTTACTGACTATATTGTGACACTAGTTATAGATTCCGATGATTCACATCCGGTTTATTGTATCCCTTGGACCATCTTATTGACGATGAAACACAGATATTGCATCGGGATTAAATAGAAAAGGAACAATGCCGACTTAAGTACAAGAAGACTGACTCTTCTTTCTGAATATGTTTTGAACCATTCCTGTGACACTAGTTATAGATTCCGATGCTTCACTTCAGGTTTACTGTAACCCGCTGACCTTCTTATTGACGATGAAACACAGAAATTGCATCGGAATTAAATAGAAAAGGCACAATGCCGACTTATGTACAAGAAGACTGACTCATCTTACTGTGTATGTTTTGAACCATTCCTGTGACGCTAGTTACAGATTCCGATGCTTCACTTCAGGTTTACTGTATCCCTTGGACCTTCTTATCGACGATGAAACACAGAATTTGCATCAGAATTAAATACAAAAGGCACAATGCATACTTAAGTACTAGAAGACTGTCCCTTCTTACTGTCTATGTTTTGAACCACTCCTGTGACACTAGTTATAGATTCCGATGCTTCACTTCACGTTTACTGTATCCCTTGGACCTTCTTATTGACGATGAAACACAGAAATTGCATCGGAATTATATACAAAACGCACAATGCCGACTTAAGTACAAGAAGACTTACTCTTCCTACTGTCCATGTTTTGAACCATTCCTGTGGCACTAGTTATAGATTCCGATGCTTCACTTTACGTTTACTGTATCCCTCTGACCTTCTTACTGACGATGTAACACCGAAATTGCATCGGAATTAAATACAAAAGGCACAATGCCGACTTAAGTTCAAGAAGACTGACTCTTCCTACTGTCTATGTTTTGAACCATTCCTGTGACACTAGTTACAGATTCCGATGCTTCAATTCAGGTTTACTGTATCCCTCTGACCTGCTTATTGACGATGAAACACAGAAATTGCATCGGAATTAAATACAAAAGGCACAATGCCGACTTAACTACAAGAAGACTGACTCTTCATACTCTCTATGTTTTGAACCATTGCTGTGACACTAGTTATAGATTCCGATGCTTCACTTCAGGTTAACTGTATCCCTTGGACCTTATTATCGACGATGAAACACAGAAATTGCATCGGAATTATATAGAAAAGGCATAATGCAACATAAATACAAGAAGACTGACTCTTCTTGCTATCTATGTTTAGAACCAATCCTGTGACGTTAGTTTCAGATTCCGATGCTTCACTTCAGGTTTACTGTATCCCTCTGACCTGCTTATTGACGATGAAACACAGAAATTGCATCGGAATTAAATAGAAAATGCCCAATGCCGACTTAAGTACAAGAAGACTGACACTTCTTTCTGACTATGATTCGAACCATTCCTGTGACACTAGTTATAGATTCCGATGCTTCACTTCAGGTTTACTGTATCCCTCTGACCTTCTTATTGACGATGAAACACAGAAATTACATCGGAATTAAATACAAAAGGGACAATGCCGACATAAGTACAAGAAGACTGACTCTTCTTACTGACTATATTGTGACACTAGTTACAGATTCCGATGATTCACATCCGGTTTAATGTATCCCTTGAACCTTCTTATTGACGATGAAACACAGATATTGCATCGGGATTAAATAGAAAAGGCACAATGCCGACTTAAGTACAAGAAGACTGATTCTTCTTATTGTCTATGTTTTGAACCATTCCTGTGACACTAGTTATAGATTCCGATGCTTCACTTCAGGTTTACTGTATCCCTTGGACCTTCTTATTGACGATGAAACACGGAAATTGCATCGGAATTAAATAGAAAAGGCACAATGCCGACTTAAGTACAAGAAGACTAACTCTTCCTACTGTCTATTTTTGAACCATTCCTGTGACACTAGTTATAGATTCCGATGCTTCACTTCAGGTTTAGTGTATCCCTGGGACCGTCTTATTGACGATGAAGCACAGAAATTGCATCGGAATTAAATAAAAAAGGCACAATGCCAACTTAAGTACAAGAAGACTGACTCTTCTTACTGACTATGATTTGAACCATTCCTGTGACACTAGTTATAGATTCCGATGCTTCACTTCAGGTTTACTGTATCCCTCTGACCTTCTTCTTGAGGATGAAACACAGAAATTGCATCGGAATTAAATAGAAAAGGCAGAATGCCGTCTTAAGTACAAGAAGACTGACTCTTCTTTCTGACTATGTTTTGAACCGTTCCTGTGACACTAGTTACAGATTCCGATGCTTCACTTCAGGTTTACTGTATCCCTTCGACCTTCTTATCGACGATGAAACACAGAAATTGCATCAGAATTAAATACCAAAGGCACAATGCCAACTTAAGTACTAGAAGACTGTCCCTTCTTACTGTCTATGTTTTGAACCATTCCTGTGGCACTAGTTATAGATTCCGATGCTTCACTTCACGTTTACTGTATCCCTCTGACCTTCGTACTGACGATGTAACACCGAAATTGCATCGGAATTATATACAAAAGGCACAATGCCGACTTAAGTACAAGAAGACTGACCCTTCTTAATGTCTATGATTTGAACCATTCCTGTGGCACTAGTTATAGAATGCGATGCTTCATTTCAGGTTTACTGTATCCCTTGGACCTTCTTATTGACGATGAAACACAGAAAGTGCATCGGAATTAAATAGAAAAGGCACAATGCCGACTTAAGTACAAGAAGACTGACTCTTCCTACTGTCTATGTTTTGAAGCATTCCTGTGACACTAGTTATAGATTCCGATGCTTCACGTCAGGTTTAGTGTATCCAATGGACCTCCTTATTGACCATGAAACACAGAAATTGCATCGGATTTAAATAGAAAAGGCACAATGCCGACATAAGTACAACCAGACAGCCACGTCTTACTGACTATGATTTGAACCATTCCTGTGACACTAGTTATAGATTCCGATGGATCACTTCAGGTTTACTGTATCCCTCTGACCTTCTTATTGACGATGAAACACAGAAATTGCATCGGAATTAAATACAAAAGGCACCCTGCCGACTTAAGTTCAAGAAGACTGACTCTTCTTTCTGACTATGTTTCGAACCATTCCTGTGACACTAGTTATAGATTCCGATGCTTCACTTCAGGTTTACTGTTTCCCTCTGACCTTCTTATTGACGATGAAACACAGAAATTGCATCGGAATTAAATAGAAAAGGCACAATGCCTACTTAAGTACAAGAAGATTGACCCTTCTTACTGTCTATGATTTGAACCATTCCTGTGACGCTAGTTACGTATTCCGATGCTTCACTTCTTGTTTTCTGCATCCATTGGACCTTCTTATTGACGACGAAACACAGAAATTGCATCGGAATTAAATGCAAAAGGCATAATGCCGACTTAAGTACAGGAAGACTGATCCTTCTTACTGTCTATGTTTTGAACCATTCCTGTGACACTAGTTATAGATTCCGATGCTTTACTTCTGGTTTACTGTATCCCTCTGACCTTCTTATTGACGATGATAAACAGAAATTGCATCTGAATTAAATACAAAAGGCACAATGCCGACTTAAGTACAAGAAGACTGACTCTTCTTACTGACTATACTTTGAACCATTCCTGTGACACTAGTTATAGATTCCGATGATTCACATCCGGTTTACTGTATCCCTTGGACCTTCTTATTGACGATGAAACACAGATATTGCATCGGAATTAAATAGAAATGGCACAATGCCGACTTAGGTACAAGAAGACTGATTCTTCCTACTGTATATGTTTTGATCCATTCCTGTGACACTAGTTACAGATTCCGATGCTACACTTCAGGATAACTGTATCCCTCTGACCTTCTTATTGACGATGAAACACAGAAATTACATCGGAATTAAATACAAAAGGGACAATGCCGATTTAAGTACAAGAAGACTGACTCTTCCTACTGTCTATGTTTTGAACTTTTCCTGTGAACCTAGTTATAGATTCCGATGCTTCACTTCAGGTTTACTGAATCCCTTGGACCTTCTTATTGACGATGAATCACAGAAATTGCATCGGAATTAAATAGAAATGGCACAATGCCGACTTATGTAGAAGAAGACTGACTCTTCTTACTGTCTATGATTTGAACTATTCCTGTGACACTAGTTATAGATTCCGATTCTTCACTTCAGGTTTACTGTATCCCTTGGACCTTCCTATTGATGACGAAACACAGAAATTGCATCGGAATTAAATAGAAAAGGCACAATGCCGACTTAAGTACATGAAGACTGACTCTTTCTACTGTCTATGTTTGAACCATTCCTGTGACACTAGTTATAGATTCCGATGCTTCACTTCAGGTTAACTGTATCCCTCTGACCTTCTTATTGACAATAAAACACAGAAATTGCATCGTAATTAAATACAAAAGGCACAATGCCGACTTAAGTACAAGAAGACTGATTCTTCTTATTGTCTATGTTTTGAACCATTCCTGTGACACTAGTTATAGATTCCGATGCTTCACTTCAGGTTTAGTGTATCCCTTGGACCTTCTTATTGACCATGAAACACAGAAATTGCATCGGATTTAAATAGATAAGGCACAATGCCGACTTAAGTACAAGCAGACTGACACTTCTTACTGACTATGATTTGAACCATTCCTGTGACACTAATTATAGATTCCGATGATTCACTTCAGGTTTACTGTATCCCTCTGACCTTCTTATTGACGATGAAACACAGAATTTGCTTCGGAATTAAATACAAAAGGCACCCTGCCGACTTAAGTTCAAGAAGACTGACTCTTCTTTCTGACTATGTTTCGAACCATTCCTGTGACACTATTTATAGATTGCGATGCTTCACTTCAGGTTTACTGTTTTCCTCTGACCTTCTTATTGACGATGAAACACAGAAATTGCATCGGAATTAAATAGAAAAGGCACAATGCCTACTTAAGTACAAGAAGATTGACTCTTCTTACTGTCTATGATTTCAACTATTCCTGTGACGCTAGTTACATATTCCGATGCTTCATTTCAGGTTTTCTGCATCCATTGGACCTTCATATTGACGATGAAACACAGAAATTGCATCGGAATTAAATAGAAAAGGCACAATGCCGACTTAAGTACAAGGAGACTGACTGTTTCTACTGTCTACGTTTTGAACCATTCCTGTGACACTAGTTATAGATTCCGATGCTCCACTTCAGGTTAACTGTATCCCTCTGACCTTATTATTGACGATAAAACACAGACATTGCATCGGAATTGAATACAAAAGGCACAATGCCGACTTAAGTACAAGAAGACTGATTCTTCTTATTGTCAATGTTTTGAACCATTCCTGTGACACTAGTTATAGATTCCGATGCTTCACTTCAGGTTTACTGTATCCCTTGGACCTTCATATTGACGATGAAACACAGAAATTGCATCGGAATTAAATAGAAAAGGCACAATGCCGACTTAAGTACAAGAAGACTAACTCTTCCTACTCTCTATGTTTTGAACCATTCCTGTGACACTAGTTATAGATTCCGATGCTTCACTTCAGGTTTAGTGTATCCATTGGACCTTCTTATTGACGATGAAGCACAGATATTGCATCGGAATTAAATAAAAAAGGCACAATGCCGACTGAAGTACAAGAAGACTGACTCTTCTTACTGTCTATGATTTGAACCATTCCTGTGACACTAGTTATAGATTCCGATGCTTCACTTCAGGTTTACTGTATCCCTCTGACCTTCTTCTTGAGGATGAAACATTGAAATTGCATCGGAATTAAATAGAAAAGGCACAATGCCGTCTTAAGTATAAGAAGACTGACTCTTCTTTCTGACTATGCTTTGAACCATTCCTGTGACACTAGTTATAGATTCCGATGCTTCACTTCAGGTTTATTGTAACCCTCTGACCTTCTTATTGACGATGAAACACAGAAAATGCATCGGAATTAAATAGAAAAGGAACAATGGCGACTTTAGTACAAGAAGACTGACTCGTCTTACTGCCTATGTTTTTAACCATCCCTGTGACGCTAGTTACAGATTGCGATGCTTCACTTCAGGTTTACTGTATCCCTTGGACCTTCTTATCGACGATGAAACACAGAAATTGCATCAGATTTAAATACAAAAGGCACAATGCCAACTTAAGTACTAGAAGACTGTCCCTTCTTACTGTCTATGTTTTGAACCACTCCTGAGACACTAGTTATACATTCCGATGCTTCACTTCAGGTTTACTGTATCCCTCTGACCAGCTTATTGACGATGAAACAAAGAAATTGCATCGGAATTAAATACATAGGGCACAATGCCGACTTAAGTACAAGAAGACTGACTCTTCCTACTGTCAATGTTTTGAACCATTCCTGTGACACTAGTTACAGATTACGATGCTTCACTTCAGGTTTACTGTATCCCTCTGACCTGCTTATTGACGATGAAACAAAGAAATTGCATCGGAATTAAATACATAAGGCACAATGCCGACTTAAGTACAAGAAGACTGACTCTTCATACTGTCTATGATTTGAACCATTCCTGTGAACCTAGTTATAGATTCCGATGCTTCACTTCAGGTTTACTGAATCCCTTGGACCTTCTTATTGACGATGAATCACAGAAATTGCATCGGAATTAAATAGAAAAGGCACAATGCCGACTTAAGTACAAGAAGACTGACTCTTCCTACTGTATATGTTTTCATCCATTCCTGTGACACTAGTTACAGATTCCGATGCTACACTTCAGGATTACTGTATCCCTCTGACCTTCTTATTGACGATGAAACACAGAAATTGCATCGTAATTAAATACAAAAGGCACAATGCCGACTTAAGTACAAGAAGACTGATTCTTCTTATTGTCTATGTTTTGAACCATTCCTGTGACACTAGTTATAGATTCCGAAGCTTCACTTCAGGTTTAGTGTATCCCTTGGACCTTCTTATTGACCATGAAACACAGAAATTGCATCGGATTTAAATGGAAAAGGCACAATGCCGACTTAAGTACAAGCAGACTGACACTTCTTACTGACTATGATTTGAACCATTCCTGTGACACTAGTTATAGATTCCGATGATTCACTTCAGGTTTACTGTATCCCTCTGACCTTCTTATTGACGATGAAACACAGAATTTGCTTCGGAATTTAATACAAAAGGCACCCTGCCGACTTAAGTTCAAGAAGACTGACTCTTCTTTCTGACTATGTTTCGAACCATTCCTGTGACACTTGTTATAGATTGCGATGCTTCACTTCAGGTTTACTGTTTCCCTCTGACTTTCTTATTGACGATGAAACACAGAAATTGCATCGGAATTAAATAGAAAAGACACAATGCCTACTTAAGTACAAGAAGATTGACTCTTCTTACTGTCTATGATTTCAACTATTCCTGTGACGCTAGTTACATATTCCGATGCTTCACTTCAGGTTTTCTGCATCCATTGGACCTTCTTATTGACGATGAAACACAGAAATTGCATCGGAATTAAATACAAAAGGCATAATGCCGACTTAAGTACAAGAAGACTGATCCTTCTTACTGTCTATGTTTTGAACCATTCCTGTGACACTAGTTATAGATTCCGATGCTTCACTTCAGGTTTACTGTACCCTCTGCCTTCTTATTGACGACGAAACACAGAAATTGCATCGGAATAAAATGAAAAGGCGCAATGCTGACTTAAGTACAAGAAGACTGACTCTTCTTACTGACTATGTTTTGAACCATTCCTGTGACACTAGTTATAGATTCCGATGCTTCACTTCAGGTTTACTGAATCCCTTGGACCTTCTTATTGACGATGAATCACAGAAACTGCATCGGAATTAAATAGAAAAGGCACAATGCCGACTTATCTACAAGAAGACTGACTCTTCTCACTGTCTATGATTTGAACAATTCCTGTGACATTAGTTATAGATTCCGATTATGCACTTCAGGTTTACTGTATCCCTTGGACCTTCTTATTGACGACGAAACACCGAAATTGCATCGGAATTAAATAGAAAAGGCACAATGCCGACTTATGTACAAGAAGACTGACTGTTTCTACTGTCTATTATTTGAACCATTCCTGTGACACTAGTTATAGATTCCGATGCTTCACTTCAGGTTAACTGTATCCCTCTGACCTTCTTATTGACAATGAAACACAGAAATTGCATCGGAATTAAATACAAAAGGCACAATGCCGACTTAAGTACAAGAAGACTGATTCTTCTTATTGTCTATGTTTTGAACCATTCCTGTGACACTAGTAATAGATTCCGATGGTTCACTTCAGGTTTACTGTATCCCTTGGACCTTCTTATTGACGATGAAACACAGAAATTGCATCGGAATTAAATAGAAAAGGCACAATGCCGACTTAAGTACAAGAAGACTGACTCTTCCTACTGTTTATGTTTTGAACCATTCCTGTGACACTAGTTAGAGATTCCCATGCTTCACTTCAGGTTTAGTGTATCCCCTGAACCTTCTTATTGACGATGAAACACAGAAATTGCATCGGAATTAAATAGAAAAGGCACAATGTCGACTTAAGTACAAGAAGACTGACTCTTCTTTCTGACTATGATCTGAACCATTCCTGTGACACTAGTTATAGATTCCGATCCTTCACTTCAGGTTTACTGTATCCCTCTGACCTTCGTACTGACGATGTAACACCGAAATTGCATCGGAATTATATACAAAAGCACAATGCCGACTTAAGTACAAGAAGACTGACTCTTCCTACTGTCCATGTTTTGAGCCATTCCTGTGGCACTAGTTATAGATTCCGATGCTTCACTTCACGTTTACTGTATCCCTCTGACCTTCGTACTGACGATGTAACACCGAAATTGCATCGGAATTATATACAAAAGGCACAATGCCGACTTAAGTACAAGAAGACTGACTCTTCCTACTGTCAATGTTTTGAACCATTCCTGTGACACTAGTTACAGATTCCGATGCTTCACTTCAGGTTTACTGTATCCCCCTGACCTGCTTATTGACGATGAAACAAAGAAATTGCATCGGAATTAAATACATAAGGCACAATGCCGACTTAAGTACAAGAAGACTGACTCTTCATACTGTCTATGATTTGAACCATTCCTGTGACACTAGTTATAGATTCCGATGCTTCACTTCAGGTTTACTGTATCCCTTGCACCTTCTTATTGACGATGAAACACAGAAATGGCATCGGAATTAAATAGAAAAGGCACAATGCCGACTTTAGTACAAGAAGACTGACTCTTCATGCTGTCTATGTTTTGAACCATTCCTGTGACATTAGTTACAGATTCCGATGCTTCACTTCAGGATTACTGTATTCCTCTGACCTTCTTATTGACGATGAATAACAGAAATTGCATCGGAATTAAATAGAAAAGGCACAATGCCGACTTAAGTACAAGAAGACTGACTCTTCCTACTGTCTATGTTTTGAACCATTCCTGTGACACTAGTTATAAATTCCGATGCTTCACGTTAGGTTTAGTGTATCCCTTGGACCTTCTTATTGACCATGAAACACAGAAATTGCATCGGATTTAAATAGAAAAGGCACAATGCCGACTTAAGTACAAGCAGACTGACACTTCTTACTGACTATGATTTGAACCATTCCTGTGACACTAGTTATAGATTCCGATGATTCACATCAGGTTTACTGTATCCCTCTGACCTTCTTATTGACGATGAAACACAGAAATTGCATCGGAATTAAATACAAAAGGCACCCTGCCGACTTAAGTTCAAGAAGACTGACTCTTTTTTCTGAGTATGTTTCGAACCATTCCTGTGACACTAGTTATAGATTCCGATGCTTCACTTCAGGTTTACTGTTTCCCTCTGACCTTCTTATTGACGATGAAAGACAGAAATAGCAACGGAATTAAATAGAATAGGCACAATGCCTACTTAAGTACAAGGAGATTGACTCTTCTTACTGTCCATGATTTGAACCATTCCTGTGACGCTAGTTACATATTCCGATGCTTCACTTCATGTTTTCTGCATCCATTGGACCTTCTTATTGACGACGAAACACAGAAATTGCATCGGAATTAAATACAAAAGGCATAATGCCGACTTAAGTACAAGAAGACTGACTCTTCTTACTGACTATACTTTGAACCATTCCTGTGACACTAGTTATAGATTCCGATGATTCACATCCGGTTTACTGTATCCCTTGGACCTTCTTATTGACGATGAAACTCAGATATTGCATCGGATTTAAATAGAGAAGGCACAATGCCGACTTAAGTACAAGAAGACTGACTCTTCCTACTGTATATGTTTTCATCCATTCCTGTGACACTAGTTACAGATTCCGATGCTACACTTCAGGATTACTGTATCCCTCTGACCTTCTTATTGACGATGAAACACAGAAATTACATCAGAATTAAATACAAAAGGGACAATGCCGACTTAAGTACAAGAAGACTGACTCTTCCTACTGTCTATGTTTTGAACTTTTCCTGTGAACCTAGTTATAGATTCCGATGCTTCACTTCAGGTTTACTGAATCCCTTGGACCTTCTTATTGACGATGAATCACAGAAATTGCATCGGAATTAAATAGAAAAGGCACAATGCTGACTTATGTACAAGAAGACTCACTCTTCTTACTGTCTATGATTTGAACTATTCCTGTGACACTAGTTATAGTTTCCGATTCCTCACTTCAGGTTTACTGTATCCCTTGGACCTTCTTATTGACGACGAAACACAGAAATTGCATCGGAATTAAATAGAAAAGGCACAATGCCGACTTAAGTACATGAAGACTGACTGTTTCTACTGTCTGTGTTTGAACCATTCCTGTGACACTAGTTATAGATTACGATGCTTCACTTCAGGTTAACTGTATCCCTCTGACCTTGTTATTGACGATGAAACACAGAAATTGCATCGTAATTAAATACAAAAGGCACAATGCCGACTTAAGTACAAGAAGACTGATTCTTCTTATTGTCTATGTTTTGAACCATTCCTGTGACACTAGTTATAGATTCCGAAGCTTCACTTCAGGTTTAGTGTATCCCTTGGACCTTGTTATTGACCATGAAACACAGAAATTGCATCGGATTTAAATAGAAAAGGCACAATGCCGACTTAAGTACAAGCAGACTGACACTTCTTACTGACTATGATTTGAACCATTCCTGTGACACTAGTTATAGATTCCGATGATTCACTTCAGGTTTACTGTATCCCTCTGACCTTCTTATTGACGATGAAACACAGAATTTGCTTCGGAATTTAATACAAAAGGCACCCTGCCGACTTAAGTTCAAGAAGACTGACTCTTCTTTCTGACTATGTTTCGAACCATTCCTGTGACACTTGTTATAGATTGCGATGCTTCACTTCAGGTTTACTGTTTCCCTCTGACTTTCTTATTGACGATGAAACACAGAAATTGCATCGGAATTAAATAGAAAAGGCACAATGCCTACTTAAGTACAAGAAGATTGACTCTTCTTATTGTCTATGATTTCAACTATTCCTGTGACGCTAGTTACATATTCCGATGCTTCACTTCAGGTTTTCAGCATCCATTGGACCTTCTTATTGACGATGAAACACAGAAATTGCATCGGAATTAAATACAAAAGGCATAATGCCGACTTAAGTACAAGAAGACTGATCCTTCTTACTGTCTATGTTTTGAACCATTCCTGTGACACTAGTTATAGATTCCGATGCTTCACTTCAGGTTTACTGTACCCTCTGACCTTCTTATTGACGACGAAACACAGAAATTGCATCGGAATAAAATGAAAAGGCGCAATTGTGACTTAAGTACAAGATGACTGACTCTTCTTACTGACTATGTTTTGAACCATTCCCGTGACACTAGTTATAGATTCCGATGCTTCACTTCAGGTTTACTGAATCCCTTGGACCTTCTTATTGACGATGAATCACACAAATTGCATCGGAATTAAATAGAAAAGGCACAATGCCGACTTATCTACAAGAAGACTGACTCTTCTCACTGTCTGTGATTTGAAAAATTCCTGTGACATTAGTTATAGATTCCGATTCTGCACTTCAGGTTTACTGAATCCCTTGGACCTTCTTATTGACGACGAAACACCGAAATTGCATCGGAATTAAATAGAAAAGGCACAATGCCGACTTATGTACAAGAAGACTGACTGTTTCTACTGTCTATGATTTGAACCATTCCTGTGACACTAGTTATAGATTCCGATGCTTTACTTCAGGTTAACTGTATCCCTCTGACCTTCTTATTGACAATGAAACACAGAAATTGCATCGGAATTAAATACAAAAGGCACAATGCCGACTTAAGTACAAGAAGACTGATTCTTCTTATTGTCTATGTTTTGAACCATTCCTGTGACGCTAGTAATAGATTCCGATGGTTCACTTCAGGTTTACTGTATTCCTTGGACCTTCTTATTGACGATGAAACACAGAAATTGCATCGGAATTAAATAGAAAAGGCACAATGCCGACTTAAGTACAAGAAGACTGACTCTTCCTACTGTTTATGTTTTGAACCATTCCTGCGACACTAGTTAGAGATTCCCATGCTTCACTTCAGGTTTAGTGTATCCCTTGAACCTTCTTATTGACGATGAAACACAGAAATTGCATCGGAATTAAATAGAAAAGGCACAATGTCGACTTAAGTTCAAGAAGACTGACTCTTCTTTCTGACTATGATCTGAACCATTCCTGTGACACTAGTTATAGATTCCGATGCTTCACTTCAGGTTTACTGTATACCTCTGACCTTCTTATTGACGATGAAACACAGAAATTGCATCGGATATAAATAGAAAAGGCGCAATGCTGACTTAAGTACAAGAAGACTGACTCTTCCTACTGTCTATGTTTTGAACCATTCCTGTGACACTAGTTATAGATTTCGAAGCTTCACTTCAGGTTTAGTGTATCCCTTGGACCTTCTTATTGACGATGAAACAATGAAATAGCATCGGAATTAAATAGAAAAGGCACAATGCCACCTTAAGTACAAGAAGACTGACACTTCTTACTGACTATGATTTGAACCATTCCTGTGACACTTGTTATAGATTCCGATGCTTCACTTCAGGTGTACTGTATCCCACTGACCTTCTTATTGACGATGAAACACAGAAATTACATCGGAATTAAATACAAAAGGCACCCTGCCGACTTAAGTACAAGATGACTGACTCTTCTTTCTGACGATGTTTCGAACCATTCCTGTGACACTAGTTATAAATTCCAATGCTTCACTTCAGGTTTACTGTATCCCTCTGACCTTCTTATTGACGATGAAACACAGAAATTGCATCGTAATTAAATAGAATAGGCACAATGCCGACTTAAGTACAAGAAGACTGACTCTTCATACTGTCTATGTTTTGAACCATTCCTGTGACACTAGTTATAGATTCCGATGCTTCACTTCAGGTTTACTGTATCCCTTGGACCTTACTATTGACGATGAAACACAGAAATTGCATCGGTATTAAATAGAAAAGGCACAATGCCGACTTAAGTACAAGAAGACTGACTCTTCTTTCTGACTATGATCTGAACCATTCCTGTGACACTAGTTATAGATTCCGATGCTTCACTTCAGGTTTACTGTATACCTCTGACCTTCTTATTGACGATGAAACACAGAAATTGCATCGGATATAAATAGAAAAGGCGCAATGCCGACTTAAGTACAAGAAGACTGACTCTTCCTACTGTCTATGTTTTGAACCATTCCTGTGACACTAGTTATAGATTTCGAAGCTTCACTTCAGGTTTAGTGTATCCCTTGGACCTTCTTATTGACGATGAAACAATGAAATTGCATTGGAATTAAATAGAAAAGGCACAATGCCACCTTAAGTACAAGAAGACTGACACTTCTTACTGACTATGATTTAAACCATTCCTGTGACACTTGTTATAGATTCCGATGCTTCACTTCAGGTTTACTGTATCCCACTGACCTTCTTATTGACGATGAAACACAGAAATTACATCGGAATTAAATACAAAAGGCACCCTGCCGACTTAAGTACAAGAAGACTGACTCTTCTTTCTGACGATGTTTCGAACCATTCCTGTGACACTAGTTATAAATTCCAATGCTTCACTTCAGGTTTACTGTATCCCTCTGACCTTCTTATTGACGATGAAACACAGAAATTGCATCGTAATTAAATAGAATAGGCACAATGCCGACTTAAGTACAAGAAGACTGACTTTTCATACTGTCTGTGTTTTGAACCATTCCTGTGACACTAGTTATAGATTCCGATGCTTCACTTCAGGTTTACTGTATCCCTTGGACCTTATTATTGACGATGAAACACAGAAATTGCATCGGTATTAAAGAGAAAAGGCACAATGCCGACTTAAGTACAAGAAGACTGACTCTTCTTGCTGTCTATGCTTTGAACCATTCCTGTGACGTTAGTTTCAGATTCCGATGCTTCACATCAGGTTTACTGTATTCCTCTGACCTTCTTATTGCCGATGAAACACAGAAATTGCATCGGAATTAAATAGAAAAGGCACAATGCCGACTTAAGTACAAGAAGACTGACTCTTCATACTGTCTATGTTTTGAACCCTTCCTGTGACACTAGTTATAAATTCCGGTGCTTCACTTCAGGTTTAGTGTATCCCTTGGACCTTCCTATTGACGACGAAACACAGAAATTGCATCGGAATTAAATAGAAAAGGCACAATGCCGACTTAAGTACAAGAAGACTGACTGTTTCTACTGTCTATGTTTTGAACCATTCCTGTGACATAAGTTATAGATTCCGATGCATCACTTCAGGCTAACTGTATCCATCTGACCTTCTTATTGACGATGAGACACAGAAATTGCATCGGAATTAAATAGAAAAGGCACAATGCCGACTTAAATACAAGAAGACTGACTGTTTCTACTGTCTATGTTTTGAACCATTCCTGTGACACTAGTTACAGATTCCGATGCTTCACTTCAGTTTAACTGTATCCCTCTGACCTTCTTATTGACGATGAAACACAGAAATTGCATCGGAATTAAATACAAAAGGCACAATGCCGACTTAAGTTCAAGAAGACTGACTCTTCTTACTGACTATATTGTGACACTAGTTATAGATTCCGATGATTCACATCCGGTTTACTGTATCCCTTCGACCTTCTTATTGACGATGAAACACAGATATTGCATCGGCATTAAATAGAAAAGGCACAATGCCGACTTAAGTACAAGGAGACTGACTCTTCCTACTGTATATGTTTTGATCCTTTCCTGTGACACTAGTTACAGATTCCAATGCTACACTTCAGGATTACTGTATCCCACTGACCTTCTTATTGACGATCAAACACAGAAATTACATCGGAATTAAATACAAAAGGGACAATGCCGACTTAAGTACAAGAAGACTGACTCTTCCTACTGTCTATGTTTTGAACCATTCCTGTGACACTAGTAATAGATTCCGATGGTTCACTTCAGGTTTACTGTATTCCTTGGACCTTCTTATTGACGATGAAACACAGAAATTGCATCGGAATTTAATAGAAAAGGCACAATGCCGACATAAGTACAAGAAGACTGATTCTTCTTATTGTCTATGTTTTGAACCATTCCTGTGACACTAGTAATAGATTCCGATGGTTCACTTCAGGTTTACTGTATTCCTTGGACCTTCTTATTGACGATGAAACACAGAAATTGCATCGGAATTAAATTGAAAAGGCACAATGCCGACTTAAGTACAAGAAGACTGACTCTTCCTACTGTTTAAGTTTTGAACCATTCCTGTGACACTAGTTACAGATTCCCATGCTTCACTTCAGGTTTAGTGTATCCCTTGAACCTTCTTATTGACGATGAAACACAGAAATTGCATCGGAATTAAATAGAAAAGGCACAATGTCGACTTAAGTTCAAGAAGACTGACTCTTCTTTCTGACTATGATCTGAACCATTCCTGTGACACTAGTTATAGATTCCGATGCTTCACTTCAGGTTTACTGTATACCTCTGACCTTCTTATTGACGATGAAACACAGAAATTGCATCGGAATTAAATATAAAAGCCACAATGCCGACTTAAGTACAAGAAGACTGATTCTTCTTATCGTCTATCTTTTGAACCATTCCTGTGACACTAGTTATAGATTCCGATGCTTCACTTCAGGTTTACTGTATCCCTTGGACCTTCTTATTGACGATGAAACACAGAAATTGCATCGGAATTAAATGGAAAAGGCACAATGCCGACTTAAGTACAAGAAGACTGACTCTTCCTACTGTCTATGTTTTGAACCATTCCAGTGACACTAGTCATAGATTCCGATGCTTCACTTCAGGTTTGGTGCATCCCTTGGACCTTCTTATTGACGATGAAACACAGAAATTGCATCGGAATTAAATAGAAAAGGCACAATGCCGACTTAAGTACAAGAAGACTGACTCTTCTTACTGACTATGATTTGAACCATTCCTGTGACACTAGTTATAGATTCCGATGCTTCACTTCAGGTTTACTGTTTCCCTCTGACCTTCTTATTGACGATGAACAGAGTAATTGCATCGGAATTAAATACAAAAGGCACAATGCCGTCTTAAGTACAAGAAGACTGACTCTTCTTTCTGACTATGTTTAGAACCATTCCTGTGACACTAGTTATAGATTCCGATGCTTCACTTCAGGTTTACTGTAACCCGCTGACCTTCTTATTGACGATGAAAAACAGAAATTGCATCGGAATTAATTAGAAAAGGCACAATGCCGACTTAAGTACAAGAAGACTGACAGTTTCTACTGTCTATGCTTTGAACCATTCCTGTGACACTAGTTATAGATTCCGATGCTTCACTTCAGGTTAACTGTATCCCTCTGACCTTCTTATTGACGATGAAACACAGAAATTGCATCGGAATTAAATAAAAAGGCACAATGCTGACTTAAGTAGAAGAAGACTGATTCTTCTTACTGACTATGTTTTGAACCATTCCTGTGACACTAGTTATAGATTCCGATGCTTCACTTCAGGTTTACTGTATCCCTTGGACTTTCTTATTGACAATGATACACAGAAATTGCATCGGAATTAAATAGAAAAGGCACAATGCCGACTTAAGTACAAGAAGACTGATTCTTCTTATTGTCTATGTTTTGAACCATTCCTGTGACACTAGTTATAGATTCCGATGCTTCACTTCAGGTTTACTGTATCCCTTGGACCTTCTTATTGACGATGAAACACAGAAATTGCATCGGAATTAAGTAGAAAAGGCACAATGTCGACTTAAGTACAAGAAGACTGACTCTTCCTACTGTCTATGTTTTGGACCATTCCTGTGACACTAGTCATAGATTCCGATGCTTCACTTCAGGTTTAGTGTATCCCTTGGACCTTCTTATTGATGATGAAACACAGAAATTGCATCGGAATTAAATAGAAAAGGCACAATGCCGACTTAAGTACAAGAAATCTGACTCTTCTTACTGACTATGATTTGAACCATTCCTGTGACACTAGTTATAGATTCCGATGCTTCACTTCAGGTTTACCGTATCCCTCTGACCTTCTTATTGACGATGACACACAGAAATTGCATCGGAATTAAATACAAAAGGCACAATGCCGTCTTAAGTACAAGAAGACTGACCCTTCTTTCTGAGTATGTTTAGAACCATTCCTGTGACACTAGTTATAGATTCCGATACTTCACTTCAGGTTTACTGTAACCCGCTGACCTTCTTATTGACGATGAAAAACAGAAATTGCATCGGAATTAAATAGAAAAGGCACAATGCCGACTTAAGTACAAGAAGACTGACTGTTTCTACTGTCTATGTTTTGAACCATTCCTGTGACACTAGTTATAGATTCCGATGCTTCACTTCAGGTTTACTGTATCCCTTGGACCTTATTATTGACGATGAAACACAGAAATTGCATCGGTATTAAATAGAAAAGGCACAATGCCGACTTAAGTACAAGAAGACTGATTCTTCTTACTGACTATGCTTTGAACCATTCCTGTGACACTAGTTATAGATTCCGATGCTTCACTTCAGGTTTACTGAATCCCTTGGACCTTCTGATTGACGATGATACACAGAAATTGCATCGGAATTAAATACAAAAGGCACAATGCCGACTTAAGTTCAAGAAGACTGACTCTTCTTACTGACTATATTGTGACACTAGTTATAGATTCCGATGATTCACATCCGGTTTACTGTATCCCTTGGACCTTCTTATTGACGATGAAACACAGATATTGCATCGGCATTAAATAGAAAAGGCACAATGCCGACTTAAGTACAAGAAGACTGACTCTTCCTACTGTATATGTTTTGATCCTTTCCTGTGTCACTAGTTACAGATTCCGATGCTACACTTCAGGATTACTGTATCCCACTCACCTTCTTATTGACGATCAAACACAGAAATTACATCGGAATTAAATGTAAAAGGGACAATGCCGACTTAAGTACAAGAAGACTGACTCTTCCTACTATCTATGTTTTGAACCTTTCCTGTGAACCTAGTTATAGATTCCGATGCTTCACTTCAGGTTTACTGTATCCCTCTGACTTTCTCATTGACGACGAAATACAGATATTGCATCGGAATTAAATAAAAAGGCACAATGCTGACTTAAGTACAAGAAGACTGACTCTTCTTACTGACTATGTTTAGAACCATTCCTGTGACACTAGTTATAGATTCCGATGCGTCACTTCAGGTTTACTGAATCCCTTGGCCATTCTGATTGACGATGAATCACAGAAATTGCATCGGAATTGAATAGAAAAGGCACAATGACGACTTATGTACAAGAAGACTGACTCTTCTTACTGTCTATGATTTGAACTCTTCCTGTGACACTAGTTATAGATTCCGATTCTTCACTTCAGGTTTACTGTATCCCTTGGACCTTCTTATTGACGACGAAACACAGAAATTATATCGGAATTAAATAGAAAAGGCACAATGCCGACTTAAGTACAAGAAGACTGACTGTTTCTACTGTCTATGTTTTGAACCATTCCTGTGACACTAGTTATAGATTCCGATGCTTCACTTCAGGTTAACTGTATCCCTCTGACCTTCTTATTGACGATGAAACACAGAAATTGCATCGGAATTAATTATAAAAGGCACAATGCCGACTTAAGTACAAGAAGACTGATTCTTCTTATTGTCTATCTTTTGAACCATTCCTGTGACACTAGTTATAGATTCCGATGCTTCACTTCAGGTTTACTGTATCCCTTGGACCTTCTTATTGACGATGAAACACAGAAATTACATCGGAATTAAATGGAAAAGTCACAATGCCGACTTAAATACAAGAAGACTGACTCTTCCTACTGTCTATGTTTTGAACCATTCCTGTGACACTAGTCATAGATTTCGATGCTTCACTTCAGGTTTAGTGTATCCCTTGGACCTTCTTATTGACGATGAAACACAGAAATTCCATCGGAATTAAATAGAAAAGGCACAATGCCGACTTAAGTACAAGAAGACTGACTCTTCTTACTGACTATGACTTTAACCATTCCTGTGACACTAGTTATAGATTCCGATGCTTCACTTCAGGTTTACTGTATCCCTCTGACCTTCTTATTGACGATGAAACACAGAAATTGCATCGGAATTATATTCAAAAACTCACAATGCCGACTTAAGTACAAGAAGACTTACTCTTCCTACTGTCCATGTTTTGAACCATTCCTGTGGCACTAGTTATAGATTCCGATGCTTCACTTCACGTTTACTGTATCGCTCTGACCTTCTTACTGACGATGTAACACCGAAATTGCTTCGGAATTAAATACAAAAGGCACAATGCCGACTTAAGTACAAGAAGACTGACCCTTCTTAATGTCTAAGATTTGAACCATTCCTGTGGCACTAGTTATAGAATCCGATGCTTCATTTCAGGTTTACTGTATCCCTTGGACCTTCTTATTGACGATGAAACACAGAAAGTGCATCAGAAATAAATAGAAAAAGCACAATACCGACTTAAGTACAAGAAGACTGACTCTTCCTACTGTCTATGTTTTGAACCATTCCTGTGACACTAGTTACAGATTCCGATGCTTCACTTCAGGTTTCCTGTATCCCTCTGACCTGCTTATTGACGATGAAACACAGAAATTACATCGAAACACAGAAAGTGCATCAGAAATAAATAGAAAAGGCACAATACCGACTTAAGTACAAGAAGACTGACTCTTCCTACTGTCTATGTTTTGAACCATTCCTGTGACACTAGTTACAGATTCCGATGCTTCACTTCAGGTTTCCTGTATCCCTCTGACCTGCTTATTGACGATGAAACACAGAAATTGCATCGGAATTAAATACAAAAGGCACAATGCCGACTTAACTACAAGAAGACTGACTCTCCATACTGTCTATGTTTTGAACCATTCCTGTGACACTAGTTATAGATTCCGATGCTTCACTTCAGGTTAACTGTATCCCTTGGACCTTATTATTAACGATGAAACACAGAAATTGCATCGGAATTAAATAGAAAAGGCACAATGCCGACTTAAGTACAAGAAGACTGACTCTTCTTACTGACTATATTGTGACACTAGTTATAGATTCCGATGATTCACATCCGGTTTATTGTATCCCTTGGACCTTCTTATTGACGTTGAAACACAGATATTGCATCGGGATTAAATAGAAAAGGCACAATGCCGACTTAAGTACAAGAAGACTGACTCTTCTTTCTGACTATGTTTAGAACCATTCCTGTGACACTAGTTATAAATTCCGATGCTTCACTTCAGGTTTACTGAATCCCTTGGACCTTCTTATTGACGATGAATCACAGAAATTGCATCGGAATTAAATAGAAAAGGCACAATGCCGACTTATGTAGAAGAGGACTGACTCTTCTTACTGTCTATGATTTGAACTATTCCTGTGACACTAGTTATAGATTCCGATTCTTCACTTCAGGTTTACTGTATCCCTTGGACCTTCTTATTGACGACGAAACACAGAAATTGCATCGGAATTAAATAGAAAAGGCGCAATGCCGACTTAAGTACAAGAAGACTGACTGTTGCTACTGTCTATGTTTTGAACCATTCCTGTGCCACTAGTTATAGATTCCGATGCTTCACTTCAGGTTAACTGTATCCCTCTGAACTTCTTAATGACAATGAAACACAGAAATTGCATCGGAATTAAATAGAAAAGCACAAAGCCGACTTAAGTACAAGAAGACTGACTCTTCCTACTGTCTATGTTTTGAACCATTCCTGTGACACTAGTTATAGATTCCGATGCTTCACTTCAGGTTTCGTGTATCCCTTGGACCTACTTCTTGACGATGAAACACAGAAATTGCATCGGAATTAAATACAAATGCACAATGCCAACTTATGTACAAGAAGACGGTCCCTTCTTACTGTATATGTTTAGAACCACTCCTGTGACACTAGTTAGAGATTCCGATGCTTCACTTCAGGTTTAGTGTATCCCTTGGACTTCTTATTGACGATGAAAAACAGATATTGCATCGGAATTAAATAGAAAAGGCACAATGCCGACTTAAGTACAAGATGTCTGACTCTTCTTACTGACTATGATTTGAACCATTCCTGTGACACTAGTTTTAGATTCCGATGCTTCACTTCAGGTTTATTGTATCCCTCTGACCTTCTTATTGACGATGAAACACAGAAATTGCATCGGAATTAAATAGAAAAGGCACAATGCCGTCTTCAGTACAAGAAGACTGACTCTTCTTTCTGACTATGTTTTGAACCATTCCTGTGACGCTAGTTACAGATTCCGATGCTTCACTTCGTGGTTACTGTATCCCTTGGACCTTCTTATCGACGATGAAACACAGAAATTGCATCAGAATTAAATACAAACGGCATTATGCCCACTTAAGTACTAGAAGACTGTCCCTTCTTACTGTCTATGTTTTGAACCACTCCTGTGACACTAGTTATAGATTCCGATGCTTCACTTCAGGTTTACTGTATCCCTCTGAACTTCTTATTCACGATGAAACACAGAAATCACTTCGGAATTAAATACAAAAAGCACAATGCCGACTTAAGTACAAGAAGACTAACTCTTCTTACTGTCTATGTTTTGAACCTTTCCTGTGAACCTAGTTATAGATTCCGATGCTTCACGTCAGGTTTACTGTATCCCTTGGACCTTCGTATTGACGATGAAACACAGAAATTGCATCGGAATTATATACAAAACGCACAATGCCGACTTAAGTACAAGAAGACTTACTCTTCCTACTGTCCATGTTTTGAACCATTCCTGTGGCACTAGTTATAGATGCCGATACTTCACTTCACGTTTACTGTATCACTCTGACCTTCGTACTGACGATGTAACACCGAAATTGCATCGGAATTAAAAACAAAAGGCACAATGCCGACTTAAGTACAAGAAGACTGACCCTTCCTAATGTCTATGATTTGAACCATTCCTGTGGCACTAGTTATAGAATCCGATGCTTCATTTCAGGTTTACTGTATCCCTTGGACCTTCTTATTGAAGATGAAACACAGAAAGTACATCGGTATTAAATAGAAAAGGCACAATGCCGACTTAAGTACAAGAAGACTGACTCTTCCTACTGTCTATGTTTTGAACCATTCCTGTGACACTAGTTACAGTTTCCGATGCTTCACTTCAGGATTACTGTATCCCTCTGACCTGCTTATTGACGATGAAACACAGAAATTGCATCAGAATTAAATACAAAAGGCACAATGCCGACTAAGTACAAGAAGACTGACTCTTAGTACTGTCTATGTTTTGAACCATTCCTGTGACACTAGTTATAGATTCCGATGCTTCACTTCAGGTTTACTGTATCCCTTGGACCTTCTTATTGACGATGAAACACAGAAATTGCATCGGAATTAAATAGAAAAGGCACAATGCCGACTTTAGTACAAGAAGACTGACTCTTCTTGCTGTCTATGTTTTAAACCATTCCTGTGACGTTAGTTACAGATTCCGATGCTTCACTTCAGGTTTACTGTATTCCTCTGACCTTCTTATTGACGATGAAACACAGAAATGGCATCGGAATTAAATAGAAAAGGCACAATGCCGACTTAAAAACAAGAAGACTGACTCTTCCTACTGTCTATGTTTTGAACCATTCCTGTGACACTAGTTATAGATTCCGATGGTCCACTTCAGGTTTTGTGTATATCTTGGACCTTCTTATTCACCATGAAACACAGAAATTGCATCGGAATTAAATAGAAAAGGCACAATGCCGACTTAAGTACAAGAAGACTGACAATTCTTACTGACTATGATTTGAACCATTCCTGTGACACTAGCTTTAGATTCCGATGATTCACTTCAGGTTTACTGTATCCCTCTGACCTACTTATTGACGATGAAACACAGAAATTGCATCGGAATGAAATACAAAAGGCACCCTGCCGACTTAAGTACAAGAAGACTGACTCTTCTTTCTGACTATGTTTCGAACCATTCCTGTGACACTCGTTATAGATTCCGATGCTTCACTTCAGGTTTACTGTTTCCCTCTGACCTTCTTATTGACGATGAAACACAGAAATTGCATCGGAATCAAATAGAAAAGGCACAATGCCTACTTAAGTACAAGAAGATTGACTCTTCTTACTGTTATGTTTTGAACCATTCCTGTGACGCTAGTTACATATTCCGATGCTTCACTTCAAGTTTCCTGCATCCATTGTACCTTCTTTTTCACGATGAAACACAGAAATCACTTCGGAATTAAATACAAAAGGCACAATGCCGACTTAAGTACAAGAAGACTAACTCTTCTTACTGTCTATGTTTTGAACCTTTCCTGTGAACCTAGTTATAGATTCCGATGCTTGACGTCAGGTTTACTGTATCCCTTGGACCTTCTTATTGACGATGAAACACAGAAATTGCATCGGAATTATATACGAAACGCACAATGCCGACTTAAGTACAAGAAGACTTACTCTTCCTACTGTCCATGTTTTGAACCATTCCTGTGGCACTAGTTATAGATGCCGATGCTTCACTTCACGTTTACTGTATCCCTCTGACCTTCGTACTGACGATGTAACACCGAAATTGCATCGGAATTAAATACAAAAGGCACAATGCCGACTTAAGTACAAGAAGACCGACCCTTCTTAGTGTCTATGATTTGAACCATTCCTGTGGCACTAGTTATGGAATACAACGCTTCATTTCTGGTTAACTGTATCCCTTGGACCTTCTTATTGACGATGAAACACAGTAAGTGCATCGGAATTGAATAGAAAAGGCACAATGCCGACTTAAGTACAAGAAGACTGACTCATCCTACTGTCTATGTTTAAAAACCTTTCCTGTGACACTAGTTACAGTTTCCGATGCTTCAGTTCAGGTTTACTGTATCCCTCTGACCTTCTTATTGACGATGAAACACAGAAATTGTATCAGAATTATATACAAAAGGCACAATGCCGACTTAAGTACAAAAAGACTGACTCTTCATACTGTCTATGATTAGAACCATTCCTGTGACACTAGTAATAGATTCCGATGCTTCACTTCAGGGTTACTGTTTCCCTTGGACGTTCTTATTGACGATGAAACACAGAAATTGCATCGGAATTAAATAGAAAAGGCACAATGCCGACTTCAGTACAAGCAGACTGACTCTTCTTGCTGTCTATGTTTTGAACCATTTCTGTGACGTTAGTTACAGATTCCGATGCTTCACTTCAGGTTTACTGTAATCCTCTGACCTTCTTATTGACGATGAAACACAAAAATTGCATCGGAATTAAATAGAAAAGGCACAATGCCGACTTAAGTACAAGAAGACTGACTGTTGCTACTGTATATGTTTTGAACCATTCCTGTGACACTAGTTATAGATTCCGATGCTCCACTTCAGGTATTGTGTATCCCTTGGACCTTCTTATTGACCATGAAACACAGAAATTGCATCGGAATTAAATAGAAAAGGCACCCTGCCGACTTAAGTACAAGAAGACTGCTCCTTCTTACTGTCTAAGTTTTGAACCATTCCTGTGACACTAGTTATAGATTCCGATGCTTCACTTCAGGTTTACTGTATCCCTCTGACCTTCTTATTGACGATGATACACAGAAATTGCATCTGATTTAAATACAAAAGGCACAATGCCGACTTAAGTACAAGAAGACTGACTCTTCTTACTATATTTTGAACCATTCCTGTGACACTAGTTATAGATTCCGATGATTCACATCCGGTTTACTGTATCCCTTGGACCTTCTTTTTGACGATGAAACACAGATATTGCATCGGAATTAAATAGAAGAGGCACAATGCCGACTTAAGTACATGAAGACTGACTCTTCCTACTGTATATGTTTTGATCCATTCCTGTGACACTAATTACAGATTCCGATGCTACACTTCAGGATTACTGTATCCCTCTGACAATCTTATTGACGATGAAACACACAAATTACATCGGAATTAAATACAAAAGGGGCAATGCCGACATAAGTACAAGAAGAGTGACTCTTCTTACTGACTATGTTTTGAATCATTCCTGTGACACTAGTTATAGATTTCGATGCTTCACTTCAGGTTTACTGTTTCCCTCTAACCTTCTTATTGACGATGGAACACAAAAATTGCATCGGAATTAAATAGAAAAGGCACAATGCCTATTAAGAACAAGATGATTGACTCTTCTTACTGTCTATGATTTGAACCCTTCCTGTGACGCTAGTTACATATTCCAATGCTTCACTTCAGGTTTCCTGCATCCATCGGACCTTCTTATTGACGATGAAACACAGAAATTGCATCGGAATTAAATACAAAAGGCACAATGCCGACTTAAGTACAAGAAGACTGATCCTTCTTACTGTCTATGTTTTGAACCATTCCTGTGACACTAGTTATAGATTCCGATGCTTCAATTCAGGTTTACTGTATCCCTCTGACCTTCTTATTGACGATGATACACAGAAATTGCATCTGAATTAAATACAAAAGCCACAATGCCGACTTAAGTACAAGAAGACTGACTCTTCTTACTAACTATATTTTGAACCATTCCTGTGACACTAGTTATAGATTCCGATGATTCACATCCGGTTTACTGTATCCCTTGGACCTTCTTTTTGACGATGAAACAAAGATATTGCATCGGAATTAAATAGAAGAGGCACAATGCAGACTTAAGTACAAGAAGACTGACTCTTCCTACTGTATATGTTTTGATCCATTCCTGTGACACTAATTACAGATTCCGATGCTACACTTCAGGATTACTGTATCCCTCTGACAATCTTATTGACGATGAAACACACAAATTACATCGGAATTAAATACAAAAGGGGCAATGCCGACATAAGTACAAGAAGACTGACTCTTCTTACTGACTATGCTTTGAACCATTCCTGTGACACTAGTTATAGATTTCGATGCTTCACTTCAGGTTTACTGTTTCCCTCTGACCTTCTTATTGACGATGGAACACAGAAATTGCATCGGAATTAAATAGAAAGGGCACAATGCCTATTAAGAACAAGAAGATTGACTCTTCTTACTGTCTATGATTTGAACCCTTCCTGTGACGCTAGTTACATATTCCAATGCTTCACTTCAGGTTTCCTGCATCCATCGGACCTTCTTATTGACGATGAAACACAGAAATTGCATCGGAATTAAATACAAAAGGCACAATGCCGACTTAAGTACAAGAAGACTGATCCTTCTTACTGTCTATATTTTGAACCATTCCTG
Organism: Schistocerca americana; assembly: GCF_021461395.2. Classification (NCBI taxonomy): domain Eukaryota; kingdom Metazoa; phylum Arthropoda; class Insecta; order Orthoptera; family Acrididae; genus Schistocerca; species Schistocerca americana. The sequence goes on from NC_060127.1 coordinate 234,171,267, forward strand.
TGACACTAGTTATAGATTCCGATGATTCACATCCGGTTTACTGTATCCCTTGGACCATCTTATTGTCGATGAAACACAGAAAGTGCATCAGAAATAAATAGAAAAGGCACAATACCGACTTAAGTACAAGAAGACTGAATCTTCCTACTGTCTATGTTTTGAACCATTCCTGTGACACTAGTTACAGATTCCGATGCTTCACTTCAGGATTACTGTATCCCTCTGACTTGCTTATTGACGATGATACACAGAAATTGCATCGGAAAAAAATACAAAAGGCACAATGCCGACTTAACTACAAGAAGACTGACTCTTCCTACTGTCTATGTTTTGAACCATTCCTGTGACACTAGTTATAGATTCCGATGCTTCACTTCAGGTTTAGTGTATCCCTTGGACCATCTTCTTGACGATGAAACACAGAAATTGCATCGGAATTAAATAGAAAGGGCACAATACCGACTTAAGTACAAGAAGACTGATCCTTCTAACTGACTATGATTTGAACCATTCCTGCGACACTAGTTATAGATTCCGATGCTTCACTTGAGGTTTGCTGTATACCTCTGACCTTCTTATTGACGATGAAACACAGAAATTGCATCGGAATTATATACAAAAGGCACAATGCCGTCTTAAGTACAAGAAGACTGACTCTTCTTTCTGACTATGTTTTGAACCATTCCTGTAACACTAGTTATAGATTCCGATGCTTCACTTCAGGTTTACTGTAAACCGCTGACCTTTATATGGACGATGAAACACAGAAATTGCATCGGAATTAAATAGAAAAGGCACAATGCCGACTTAAGTACAAGAGGACTGACTCATCTTACTGTCTATGTTTTGAACCATTCCTGTGACGCTAGTTACAGATTCCGATGCTTCACTTCAGGTTTACTGTATCCCTTGGACCTTCTTATCGACGATGAAACACAGAAATTGCGTCAGAATTAAATACAAAAGGCACAATGCCAACTTAAGTACTAGAAGACTGTCCCTTCTTACTGTCTATGTTTTGAACCACTCCTGTGACACTAGTTATAGATTCCGATGCTTCACTTCACGTTCACTGTATCCCTCTGACCTTCTTATTGACGATGAAACACAGAAATTGCATCGGAAATAAATACAAAAGGCACAATGCCGACTTAACTACAAGAAGACTGACTCTTCCTACTGTCTATGTTTTGAACCATTCCTGTGACACTAGTTATAGATTCCGATGCTTCACTTCAGGTTAAGTGTATCCCTTTGACCTTCTTCTTGACGATGAAACACAGAAATTGCATCGGAATTAAATAGAAAAGGCACAATGCCGACTTAAGTACAAGAAGACTGATCCTTCTAACTGACTACGATTTGAACCATTCCTGCGACACTAGTTATAGATTCCGATGCTTCACTTCAGGTTTACTGTATAACTCTGACCTTCTTATTGACGATGAAACACAGAAATTGGATCGGAATTAAATACAAAAGGCACAATGCCGTCTTAAGTACAAGAAGACTGACACTTCTTTCTGACTATGTTTTGAACCATTCCTGTGACACTAGCTATAGATTCCGATGCTTCACTTCAGGTTTACTGTAACCCGCTGACCTTCTTATGGACGATGAAACACAGAAATTGCATCGGAATTAAATAGAAAAGGCACAATGCCGACTTAAGTACAAGAAGACTGACTCATCTTACTGTCTATGATTGAACCATTCCTGTGACGCTAGTTACAGATTCCGATGCTTCACTTCAGGTTTACTGAATCCCTTGGACCTTCTTATCGACGATGAAACACAGAAATTGCATCAGAATGAAATACAAATGGCACAATGCCAACTTAAGTACTAGAAGCCTGTCCCTTCTAACTGTCTATGATTTGAACCACTCCTGTGACACTAGTTATAGATTCCGATGCTTCACTTCAGGTTTACTGTATCCCTCTGACCTTCTTATTGACGATGATACACAGAAATCACATCGGAATTAAATACAAAAGGCACAATGCCGACTTAAGTACAAGAATACTAACTCTTATTACTGTCTATGTTTTGAATCTTTCCTGTGAACCTAGTTATAGATTCCGATGCTTCACGACAGGTTTACTGTATCCCTTGGACCTTCTTATTGACGATGAAACACAGAAATTGCATCGGAATTATATACAAAACGCACAATGCCGACTTAAGTACAACAAGACTTACTCTTCCTACTGTCCATGTTTTGAACCATTCCTGTGGCACTAGTTATAGATTCCGATGCTTCACTTCATGTTTACTGTATCCCTCTGACCTTCTTACTGACGATGTAATACCGAAATTGCATCGGAATTAAATACAAAAGGCACAATGCCGACTTAAGTACAAGAAGACTGACCCTTCTTAATGTCTATGATTTGAACCATTCCTGTGGCACTAGTTATAGAATCCGATGCTTCATTTCAGGTTTACTGTATCCCTTGGACCTTCTTATTGACGATGAAACACAGAAAGTGCATCAGAAATAAATAGAAAAGGCACAATACCGACGTAAGTACAGGAAGACTGACTCTTCCTACTGTCTATGTTTTGAACCATTCCTGTGACACTAGTTACAGATTCCGATGCTTCACTTCAGGTTTCCTGTATCCCTCTGACCTGCTTATTGACGATGAAACACAGAAATTGCATCGGAATAAAATACAAAAGGCACAATGCCGACTTAACTACAAGAAGACTGACTCTTCCTACTGTCTATGTTTTGAACCATTCCTGTGACACTAGTTATAGATTCCGATGCTTCACTTCAGGTTAACTGTATCCCTTGGACCTTATTATTGACGATGAAACACAGAAATTGCATCGGAATTAAATAGAAAAGGCACAATGCCGACATAAATACAAGAAGACTGACTCTTCTTGCTGTTTATGTTTAGAACCATTCCTCTGACGTTAGTTTCAGATTCCGATGCTTCACTTCAGGTTTACTGTATTCCTCTGACCTTCTTATTGCCGATGAACCACAGAAATTGCATCGGAATTAAATAGAAAAGGCGCAATGCCGACTTAAGTACAAGAAGACTGACTCTTCCTACTGTCTACGTTTTGAACCATTCCTGTGACACTAGTTATAGATTCCGATGCTTCACTTCAGGTTTAGTGTATCCCTTGGACTTTCTTATTGACGATGAAACACAGAAATTGCATCGGAATTAAATTGAAAATGCACAATGCCGACTTAAGTACAAGAAGACTGACACTTCTTTCTGACTATGTTTCGAACCATTCCTGTGACACTAGTTATAGATTCCGATGCTTCACTTCAGGTTTCGTGTATCCCTCTGACCTGCTTATTGACGATGATACACAGAAATTGCATCGGAATTAAATAGAAAAGGCACAATGCCGACATAAATACAAGAAGACTGACTCTTCTTACTGACTATATTGTTACACTAGTTATAGATTCCGATGATTCACATCCGGTTTATTGTATCCCTTGGACCTTCTTATTGACGACGAAACACAGATATTGCATCGGGATTAAATAGAAAAGGCACAATGCCGACTTAAGTACAAGAAGACTGACTCTTCTTTCTGCCTATGTTTTGAACCATTCCTATGACACTAGTTATAGATTCCGATGCTTCACTTCAGGTTTACTGTAACTCGCAGACCTTCTTATTGACGATGAAACACAGAAATTGCATCGGAATTAAATAGAAAAGGCACAATGCCGACTTAAGTACAAGAAGACTGACTCTTCTTTCTGCCTATGTTTTGAACCATTCCTGTGACGCTAGTTACAGATTCCGATGCTTCACTTCAGGTTTACTGTATCCCTTGGACCTTCTTATCGACGATGAAACACAGAAATTGCATCAGAACTAAATACAAAAGGCACAATGCATACTTAAGTACTAGAAGACTGTCCCTTCTTACTGTCTATGTTTTGAACCACTCCTGTGACACTAGTTATAGATTCCGATGCTTCACTTCACGTTTACTGTATCCCTCTGACCTTCTTATTGACGATGAAACACAGAAATCACATCGAAATTAAATACAAAAGGCACAATGCCGACTTAAGTACAAGAAGACTAACTCTTCTTACTGTCTATGTTTTGAATCTTTCCTTTGAACCTAGTTATAGATTCCGATGCTTCACGTCAGGTTTACTGTATCCCTTGGACCTTCTTATTGACGATGAAACACAGAAATTGCATCGGAATTATATACAAAACGCACAATGCCGACTTAAGTACAAGAAGACTTACTCTTCCTACTGTCCATGTTTTGAACCATTCCTGTGGCACTAGTTATAGATTCCGATGCTTCACGTTACGTTTACTGTATCCCTCTGATCTTCTTACAGACGATGTAACACCGAAATTGCATCGGAATTAAATACAAAAGGCACAATGCCGACTTAAGTACAAGAAGACTGACCCTTCTTAATGTCTATGATTTGAACCATTCCTGTGGCACTAGTTATAGAATCCGATGCTTCATTTCAGGTTTACTGTATCCCTTGGACCTTCTTATTGACGATGAAACACAGAAAGTGCATCAGTAATAAATAGAAAAGGCACAATACCGACTTAAGTTCAAGAAGACTGATTCTTCATACTGTCTATGTTTTGAACCATTCCTGTGACACTAGTTACAGATTCCGATGCTTCACTTCAGGTTTACTGTATCCCTTGGACCTTATTATTTACGATGAAACACAGAAATTGCATCGGAATTAAATAGAAAAGGCACAATGCAACATAAATACAAGAAGACTGACTCTTCATGCTATCTATGTTTAGAACCAATCCTGTGACGTTAGTTTCAGATTCCGATGCTTCACTTCAGGTTTACTGCATTCCTCTGACCCTCTTATTGCCGATGAAACACAGAAATTGCATCGGAATTAAGTAGAAAAGGCGCAATGCCGACTTAAGTACAAGAAGCCTGACTCTTCCTACTGTCTATGTTTTGAACCATTCCTGTGACACTAGTTATAGATTCCGATGCTTCACTTCAGGTTTAGTGTATCCCTTCGACCTTCTTATTGACGATGAAACACAGAAATTGCATCGGAATTGAATAGAAAATGCCCAATGCCGACTTAAGTACAAGAAGACTGACACTTCTTTCTGACTATGTTTCGAACCATTCCTGTGACACTAGTTATAGATTCCGATGCTTCACTTCAGGTTCACTGTATCCCTCTGACCTTGTTATCGATGATGATACACAGAAATTGCATCGGAATTAAATACAAAAGGCACAATGCCGACTTAAGTACAAGAAGACTGACTCTTCTTACTGACTATATTGTGACACTAGTTATAGATTCCGATGATTCACATCCGGTTTACTGTATCCCTTGAACCTTCTTATTGACGATGAAACACAGATATTGCATCGGGATTAAATAGAAAAGGCACAATGCCGACTTAAGTACAAGAAGACTGTCTCTTTCTACTGTATATGTTTTGATCCTTTCCTGTGACACTAGTTACAGATTCCGATGCTACACTTCAGGATTACTGTATCCCTCTGACTTTCTTATTGACGACGAAACACAGAAATTGCATCGGAATTAAATAGAAAAGGCACAATGGTGACTTTAGTACAAGAAGACTGACTCATCTTACTGTCTATGTTTTGAACCATTCCTGTGACACTAGTTATAGATTCCGATGCTTTACTTCAGGTTTACTGTATCCCTCTGACCTTCTTATTGACGATGAAACACAGAAATTGCATCGGAATTAAATACAAAAGGCACAATGCCGACTTAAGTACAAGAAGACTGATCCTTCTTACTGTCTATGTTTTGAACCATTCCTGTGACACTAGTTATAGATTCCGATGCTTCACTTCAGGTTTACTGTATCCCTCTGACCTTCTTATTGACGATGATACACAGAAATTGCATCTGAATTAAATACAAAAGGCACAATGCCGACTTAAGTACAAGAAGACTGACTCTTCTTACTGACTATATTTTGAACCATTCCTGTGACACTAGTTATAGATTCCGATGATTCACATCCGGTTTACTGTATCCCTTGGACCTTCTTTTTGACGACGAAACACAGATATTGCATCGGAATTAAATAGAAAAGGCACAATGCCGACTTAAGTACGAGAAGACTAACTCTTCTTACTGTCTATGTTTTGAATCTTTCCTGTGACACTAGTTATAGATTCCGATGATTCACATCCGGTTTACTGTATCCCTTGGACCTTCTTTTTGACGATGAAACACAGATATTGCATCGGAATTAAATACAAAAGGCACATGCCGACTTAAGTACAAGAAGACTGACCCTTCTTAATGTCTATGTTTTGAACCATTCCTGTGGCACTAGTTATAGAATCCGATGCTTCATTTCAGGTTTACTGTATCCCTTGGACCTTCTTATTGACGATGAAACACAGAAAGTGCATCAGAAATAAATAGAAAAGGCACATTACCGACTTAAGTACAAGAAGACTGACTCTTCCTACTGTCTATGTTTTGAACCATTCCTGTGACACTAGTTACAGATTCCGATGCTTCACTTCAGGATTACTGTATCCCTCTGACCTGCTTATTGACGATGATACACAGAAATTGCATCGGAAATAAATACAAAAGGCACAATGCCGACTTAACTACAAGAAGACTGACTCTCCCTACTGTCTATGTTTTGAACCATTCCTGTGACACTAGTTATAGATTCCGATGCTTCATTTCAGGTTTAGTGTATCCCTTGGACCATCTTCTTGACGATGAAACACAGAAATTGCATCGGAATTAAATAGAAAGGGCACAATGCCGACTTAAGTACAAGAAGACTGATCCTTCTAACTGACTATGATTTGAACCATTCCTGCGACACTAGTTATAGATTCCGATGCTTCACTTGAGGTTTACTGTATACCTCTGACCTTCTTATTGACGATGAAACCCAGATATTGCATCGGAATTAAATACAAAAGGCACAATGCCGTCTTAAGTACAAGAAGACTGACTCTTCTTTCTGACTATGTTTTGAACCATTCCTGTGACACTAGTTATAGATTCCGATGCTTGACTTCAGGTTTACTGTAACCCGCTGACCTTCTTATGGACGATGAAACACAGAAATTGCATCGGAATTAAATAGAAAAGGCACAATGGCGACTTAAGTACATGAAGACTGACTCATCTTACTGTCTATTTTTTGAACCATTCCTGTGACGCTAGTTACAGATTCCGATGCTTCACTTCAGGTTTACTGTATCCCTTGGTCCTTCTTATCGACGATGAAACACAGAAATTGCGTCAGAATTAAATACAAAAGGCACAATGCCAACTTAAGTACTAGAAGACTGTCCCTTCTTACTGTCTATGTTTTGAACCACTCCTGTGACACTAGTTATAGATTCCGATGCTTCACTTCACGTTCACTGTATCCCTCTGACCTTCTTATTGACGATGAAACACAGAAATTGCATCGGAAATAAATACAAAAGGCACAATGCCGACTTAACTACAAGAAGACTGACTCTTCCTACTGTCTATGTTTTGAACCATTCCTGTGACACTAGTTATAGATTCCGATGCTTCACTTCAGGTTAAGTGTATCCCTTGGACCTTCTTCTTGACGATGAAACACAGAAATTGCATCGGAATTAAATAGAAAAGGCACAATGCCGACTTAAGTACAAGAAGACTGATCCTTCTAACTGATTATGATTTGAACCATTCCTGCGACACTAGTTATAGATTCCGATGCTTCACTTCAGGTTTACTGTATACCTCTGACCTTCTTATTGACGATGAAACACAGAAATTGGATCGGAATTAAATACAAAAGGCACAATGCCGTCTTAAGTACAAGAAGACTGACTCTTCTTTCTGACTATGTTTTGAACCATTCCTGTGACACTAGTTATAGATTCTGATGCTTCACTTCAGGTTTACTGTAACCCGCTGACCTTCTTATGGTCGATGAAACACAGAAATTGCATCGGAATTAAATAGAAAAGGCACAATGCCGATTTAAGTACAAGAAGACTGACTCTTATTACTGTCTATGTTTTGAATCTTTCCTGTGAACCTAGTTATAGATTCCGATGCTTCACGTCAGGTTTACTGTATCCCTTGGACCTTCTTATTGACGATGAAACACAGAAAGTGCATCAGAAATAAATAGAAAAGGCACAATACCGACATAAGTACAGGAAGACTGACTCTTCCTACTGTCTATGTTTTGAACCATTCCTGTGACACTAGTTACAGATTCCGATGCTTCACTTCAGGTTTCCTGTATCCCTCTGACCTTCTTATTGACGATGAAACACAGAAATCACATCGAAATTAAATACAAAAGGCACAATGCCGACTTAAGTACAAGAAGACTAACTCTTCTTACTGTCTATGTTTTGAATCTTTCCTTTGAACCTAGTTATAGATTCCGATGCTTCACGTCAGGTTTACTGTATCCCTTGGACCTTCTTATTGACGATGAAACACAGAAATTGCATCGGAATTATATACAAAACGCACAATGCCGACTTAAGTACAAGAAGACTTACTCTTCCTACTGTCCATGTTTTGAACCATTCCTGTGGCACTAGTTATAGATTCCGATGCTTCACGTTACGTTTACTGTATCCCTCTGATCTTCTTACAGACGATGTAACACCGAAATTGCATCGGAATTAAATACAAAAGGCACAATGCCGACTTAAGTACAAGAAGACTGACCCTTCTTAATGTCTATGATTTGAACCATTCCTGTGGCACTAGTTATAGAATCCGATGCTTCATTTCAGGTTTACTGTATCCCTTGGACCTTCTTATTGACGATGAAACACAGAAAGTGCATCAGTAATAAATAGAAAAGGCACAATACCGACTTAAGTTCAAGAAGACTGATTCTTCATACTGTCTATGTTTTGAACCATTCCTGTGACACTAGTTACAGATTCCGATGCTTCACTTCAGGTTTACTGTATCCCTTGGACCTTATTATTTACGATGAAACACAGAAATTGCATCGGAATTAAATAGAAAAGGCACAATGCAACATAAATACAAGAAGACTGACTCTTCATGCTATCTATGTTTAGAACCAATCCTGTGACGTTAGTTTCAGATTCCGATGCTTCACTTCAGGTTTACTGCATTCCTCTGACCCTCTTATTGCCGATGAAACACAGAAATTGCATCGGAATTAAGTAGAAAAGGCGCAATGCCGACTTAAGTACAAGAAGCCTGACTCTTCCTACTGTCTATGTTTTGAACCATTCCTGTGACACTAGTTATAGATTCCGATGCTTCACTTCAGGTTTAGTGTATCCCTTCGACCTTCTTATTGACGATGAAACACAGAAATTGCATCGGAATTGAATAGAAAATGCCCAATGCCGACTTAAGTACAAGAAGACTGACACTTCTTTCTGACTATGTTTCGAACCATTCCTGTGACACTAGTTATAGATTCCGATGCTTCACTTCAGGTTCACTGTATCCCTCTGACCTTGTTATCGATGATGATACACAGAAATTGCATCGGAATTAAATACAAAAGGCACAATGCCGACTTAAGTACAAGAAGACTGACTCTTCTTACTGACTATATTGTGACACTAGTTATAGATTCCGATGATTCACATCCGGTTTACTGTATCCCTTGAACCTTCTTATTGACGATGAAACACAGATATTGCATCGGGATTAAATAGAAAAGGCACAATGCCGACTTAAGTACAAGAAGACTGTCTCTTTCTACTGTATATGTTTTGATCCTTTCCTGTGACACTAGTTACAGATTCCGATGCTACACTTCAGGATTACTGTATCCCTCTGACTTTCTTATTGACGACGAAACACAGAAATTGCATCGGAATTAAATAGAAAAGGCACAATGGTGACTTTAGTACAAGAAGACTGACTCATCTTACTGTCTATGTTTTGAACCATTCCTGTGACACTAGTTATAGATTCCGATGCTTTACTTCAGGTTTACTGTATCCCTCTGACCTTCTTATTGACGATGAAACACAGAAATTGCATCGGAATTAAATACAAAAGGCACAATGCCGACTTAAGTACAAGAAGACTGATCCTTCTTACTGTCTATGTTTTGAACCATTCCTGTGACACTAGTTATAGATTCCGATGCTTCACTTCAGGTTTACTGTATCCCTCTGACCTTCTTATTGACGATGATACACAGAAATTGCATCTGAATTAAATACAAAAGGCACAATGCCGACTTAAGTACAAGAAGACTGACTCTTCTTACTGACTATATTTTGAACCATTCCTGTGACACTAGTTATAGATTCCGATGATTCACATCCGGTTTACTGTATCCCTTGGACCTTCTTTTTGACGACGAAACACAGATATTGCATCGGAATTAAATAGAAAAGGCACAATGCCGACTTAAGTACGAGAAGACTAACTCTTCTTACTGTCTATGTTTTGAATCTTTCCTGTGACACTAGTTATAGATTCCGATGATTCACATCCGGTTTACTGTATCCCTTGGACCTTCTTTTTGACGATGAAACACAGATATTGCATCGGAATTAAATACAAAAGGCACATGCCGACTTAAGTACAAGAAGACTGACCCTTCTTAATGTCTATGTTTTGAACCATTCCTGTGGCACTAGTTATAGAATCCGATGCTTCATTTCAGGTTTACTGTATCCCTTGGACCTTCTTATTGACGATGAAACACAGAAAGTGCATCAGAAATAAATAGAAAAGGCACAATACCGACTTAAGTACAAGAAGACTGACTCTTCCTACTGTCTATGTTTTGAACCATTCCTGTGACACTAGTTACAGATTCCGATGCTTCACTTCAGGATTACTGTATCCCTCTGACCTGCTTATTGACGATGATACACAGAAATTGCATCGGAAATAAATACAAAAGGCACAATGCCGACTTAACTACAAGAAGACTGACTCTCCCTACTGTCTATGTTTTGAACCATTCCTGTGACACTAGTTATAGATTCCGATGCTTCATTTCAGGTTTAGTGTATCCCTTGGACCATCTTCTTGACGATGAAACACAGAAATTGCATCGGAATTAAATAGAAAGGGCACAATGCCGACTTAAGTACAAGAAGACTGATCCTTCTAACTGACTATGATTTGAACCATTCCTGCGACACTAGTTATAGATTCCGATGCTTCACTTGAGGTTTACTGTATACCTCTGACCTTCTTATTGACGATGAAACCCAGATATTGCGTCGGAATTAAATACAAAAGGCACAATGCCGTCTTAAGTACAAGAAGACTGACTCTTCTTTCTGACTATGTTTTGAACCATTCCTGTGACACTAGTTATAGATTCCGATGCTTGACTTCAGGTTTACTGTAACCCGCTGACCTTCTTATGGACGATGAAACACAGAAATTGCATCGGAATTAAATAGAAAAGGCACAATGGCGACTTAAGTACATGAAGACTGACTCATCTTACTGTCTATTTTTTGAACCATTCCTGTGACGCTAGTTACAGATTCCGATGCTTCACTTCAGGTTTACTGTATCCCTTGGTCCTTCTTATCGACGATGAAACACAGAAATTGCGTCAGAATTAAATACAAAAGGCACAATGCCAACTTAAGTACTAGAAGACTGTCCCTTCTTACTGTCTATGTTTTGAACCACTCCTGTGACACTAGTTATAGATTCCGATGCTTCACTTCACGTTCACTGTATCCCTCTGACCTTCTTATTGACGATGAAACACAGAAATTGCATCGGAAATAAATACAAAAGGCACAATGCCGACTTAACTACAAGAAGACTGACTCTTCCTACTGTCTATGTTTTGAACCATTCCTGTGACACTAGTTATAGATTCCGATGCTTCACTTCAGGTTAAGTGTATCCCTTGGACCTTCTTCTTGACGATGAAACACAGAAATTGCATCGGAATTAAATAGAAAAGGCACAATGCCGACTTAAGTACAAGAAGACTGATCCTTCTAACTGATTATGATTTGAACCATTCCTGCGACACTAGTTATAGATTCCGATGCTTCACTTCAGGTTTACTGTATACCTCTGACCTTCTTATTGACGATGAAACACAGAAATTGGATCGGAATTAAATACAAAAGGCACAATGCCGTCTTAAGTACAAGAAGACTGACTCTTCTTTCTGACTATGTTTTGAACCATTCCTGTGACACTAGTTATAGATTCTGATGCTTCACTTCAGGTTTACTGTAACCCGCTGACCTTCTTATGGTCGATGAAACACAGAAATTGCATCGGAATTAAATAGAAAAGGCACAATGCCGATTTAAGTACAAGAAGACTGACTCTTATTACTGTCTATGTTTTGAATCTTTCCTGTGAACCTAGTTATAGATTCCGATGCTTCACGTCAGGTTTACTGTATCCCTTGGACCTTCTTATTGACGATGAAACACAGAAAGTGCATCAGAAATAAATAGAAAAGGCACAATACCGACATAAGTACAGGAAGACTGACTCTTCCTACTGTCTATGTTTTGAACCATTCCTGTGACACTAGTTACAGATTCCGATGCTTCACTTCAGGTTTCCTGTATCCCTCTGACCTGCTTATTGACGATGAAACACAGAAATTGCATCGGAATTAAATACAAAAGGCACAATGCAGACTTAACTACAAGAAGACTGACTCTTCATACTGTCTATGTTTTGAACCATTCCTGTGACACTAGTTATAGATTCCGATGCTTCACTTCAGGTTAACTGTATCCCTTGGACCTTATTATTGACGATGAAACACAGAAATTGCATCGGAATTAAATAGAAAAGGCACAATGCCGACATAAATACAAGAAGACTGACTCTTCTTGCTGTTTATGTTTAGAACCATTCCTCTGACGTTAGTTTCAGATTCCGATGCTTCACTTCAGGTTTACTGTATTCCTCTGACCTTCTTATAGCCGATGAAACACAGAAATTGCATCGGAATTAAATAGAAAAAGCGCAATGCCGACTTAAGTACAAGAACACTGACTCTTCCTACTGTCTACGTTTTGAACCATTCCTGTGACACTAGTTATAGATTCCGATGCTTCACTTCAGGTTTAGTGTATCCCTTGGACTTTCTTATTGACGATGAAACACAGAAATTGCATCGGAATTAAATTGAAAATGCACAATGCCGACTTAAGTACAAGAAGACTGACACTTCTTTCTGACTATGTTTCGAACCATTCCTGTGACACTAGTTATAGATTCCGATGCTTCACTTCAGGTTTACTGTAACTCGCTGACCTTCTTATTGACGATGAAACACAGAAATTGCATCGGAATTAAATAGAAAAGGCACAATGCCGCTTAATTACAAGAAGCCTGACTCATCTTACTGTGTATGTTTTGAACCATTCCTGTGACGCTAGTTACAGATTCCGATGCTTCACTTCAGGTTTACTGTATCCCTTGGACCTTCTTATCGACGATGAAACACAGAAATTGCATCAGAATAAAATACAAAAGGCACAATGCATACTTAAGTACTAGAAGACTGTCCCTTCTTACTGTCTATGTTTTGAACCACTCCTGTGACACTAGTTATAGATTCCGATGCTTCACTTCACGTTTACTGTATCCCTCTGACCTTCTTATTGACGATGAAACACAGAAATCACATCGGAATTAAATAGAAAAGGCACAATGCCGACTTAAGTACAAGAAGACTAACTCTTCTTACTGTCTATGTTTTGAATCTTTCCTTTGAACCTAGTTATAGATTCCGATGCTTCACGTCAGGTTTACTGTATCCCTTGGACCTTCTTATTGACGATGAAACACAGAAATTGCATCGGAATTATATACAAAACGCACAATGCCGACTTAAGTACAAGAAGACTTACTCTTCCTACTGTCCATGTTTTGAACCATTCCTGTGGCACTAGTTATAGATTCCGATGCTTCACTTTACGATTACTGTATCCCTCTGACCTTCTTACTGACGATGTAACACCGAAATTGCATCGGAATTAAATACAAAAGGCACAATGCCGACTTAAGTACAAGAAGACTGACCCTTCTTAATGTCTATGATTTGAACCATTCCTGTGGCACTAGTTATAGAATCCGATGCTTCATTTCAGGTTTACTGTATCCCTTGGACCTTCTTATTGACGATGAAACACAGAAAGTGCATCGGAATTAAATACAAAGGGCACAATGCCGACTTAACTACAAGAAGACTGACTCCTGATACTGTCTATGTTTTGAACCATTGCTGTGACACTAGTTATAGATTCCGATGCTTCACTTCAGGTTAACTGTATCCCTTGGACCTTATTATTGACGATGAAACACAGAAATTGCATCGGAATTAAATAGAAAAGGCACAATGCAACATAAATACAAAAAGACTGACTCTTCATGCTATCTATGTTTAGAACCAATCCTGTGACGTTAGTTTCAGATTCCGATGCTTCACTTCAGGTTTACTGTATTCCTCTGACCCTCTTATTGCCGATGAAACACAGAAATTGCATCGGAATTAAGTAGAAAAGGCGCAATGCCGACTTAAGTACAAGAAGCCTGACTCTTCCTACTGTCTATGTTTTGAACCATTCCTGTGACACTAGTTATAGATTCCGATGCTTCACTTCAGGTTTAGTGTATCCCTTGGACCTTCTTATTGACGATGAAACACAGAAATTGCATCGGAATTGAATAGAAAATGCCCAATGCCGACTTAAGTACAAGAAGACTGACACTTCTTTCTGACTATGTTTCGAACCATTCCTGTGACACTAGTTATAGATTCCGATGCTTCACTTCAGGTTCACTGTATCCCTCTGACCTTCTTATTGACGATGATACACAGAAATTGCATCGGAATTAAATAGAAAAGGCACAATGGTGACTTTAGTACAAGAAGACTGACTCATCTTACTGTCTATGTTTTGAACCATTCCTGTGACACTAGTTATAGATTCCGATGCTTTACTTCAGGTTTACTGAATCCCTTGGACCTTCTTATTGACGATGAATCACAGAAATTGCATCGGAATTAAATAGAAAAAGCACAATGCCGACCTATGTACAAGAAGACTGACTCTTCTTACTGGCTATGATTTGAACTATTCCTGTGACACTAGTTATAGATTTCGATTCTTCACTTCAGGTTTACTGTATCCCTTGGACCTTCTTATTGACGACGAAACACAGAGATTGCATCGGAATTAAATAGAAAAGGCACAATGCCGACTTAAGTACAAGGAGACTGACTGTTTCTACTGTCTACGTTTTGAACCATTCCTGTGACACTAGTTATAGATTCCGATGCTTCACTTCAGGTTAATTGTATCCCTCTGACCTTATTATTGACGATGAAACACAGAAATTGCATCGGAATTAAATACAAAGGGCACAATGCCGACTTAAGTACAAGAAGGCTGATCCTTCTTATTGTCTATGTTTTGAACCATTCCTGTGACACTAGTTATAGATTCCGATGCTTCACTTCAGGTTTACTGTATCCCTTGGACCTTCTTATTGACGATGAAAGACAGAAGTTGCATCGGAATTAAATAGAAAAGGCACAATGCCGACTTAAGTACAAGAAGACTAACTCTTCCTACTGTCTATGTTTTGAACCATTCCTGTGACACTAGTTAAAGATTCCGATGCTTCACTTCAGGTTTAGTGTATCCCTTGGACCTTCTTATTGACGATGAAGCACAGAAATTGCTTCGGAACTAAATAAAAAAGGCACAATGCCGACTTAAGTACAAGAAGACTGACTCTTCTTTCTGACTATGTTTTGAACCATTCCTGTGACACTAGTTATAGATTCCGATGCTTCACTTCAGGTTTACTGTAACCCTCTGACCTTCTTATTGACGATGAAACACAGAAATTGCATCGGAATTAAATAGAAAAGGCACAATGGTGACTTTAGTACAAGAAGACTGACTCATCTTACTGTCTATGTTTTGAACCATTCCTGTGACGCTAGTTACAGATTCCGATGCTTCACTTCAGGTTTACTGTATCCCTTGGACCTTCTTATCGACGATGAAACACAGAAATTGCATCAGAATTAAATACAAAAGGCACAATGCCAACTTAAGTACTACAAGACTGTCCCTTCTTACTGTCTATGTTTTAATCCATTCCTGTGGCACTAGTTATAGATTCCGATGCTTCACTTCACGTTTACTGTATCCCTTGGACCTTCTTATTGACGATGAAACACAGAAATGGCATCGGAATTAAATAGAAAAGGCACAATGCCGACTTAAGTACAAGAAGACTGACTCTTCTTGCTGTCTATGTTTTGAACCATTCCTGTGACATTAGTTACAGATTCCGATGCTTCACTTCAGGATTACTGTATTCCTCTGACCTTCCTATTGACGATGAAACACAGAAATTGCATCGGAATTAAATAGAAAAGGCACAATGCCGACTTAAGTACAAAAAGACTGACTCTTCCTACTGTCTATCTTTTGAAGCATTCCTGTGACACTAGTTATAGATTCCGATGCTTCACGTCAGGTTTAGTGTATCCAATGGACCTTCTTATTGACCATGAAACACAGAAATTGCATCGGATTTAAATAGAAAAAGCACAATGCCGACTTAAGTACAAGCAGACTGACACTTCTTAATGACTATGATTTGAACCATTCCTGTGACACTAGTTATAGATTCCGATGGATCACTTCAGGTTTACTGTATCCCTCTGACCTTCTTATTGACGATGAAACACAGAAATTGCATCGGTATTAAATACAAAAGCACCCTGAAGACTTAAGATCAAGAAGACTGACTCTTCTTTCTGACTATGTTTCGAACCATTCCTGTGACACTAGTTATAGATTCCGATGCTTCACTTCAGGTTTACTGTTTCCCTCTGACCTTCTTATTGACGATGAAACACAGAAATTGCATCGGAATTAAATAGAAAAGGCACAATGCCTACTTAAGTACAAGAAGATTGTCTCTTCTTACTGTCTATGATTTGAACCATTCCTGTGACGCTAGTTACATATTCCGATGCTTCACTTCATGTTTTCTGCATCCATTGGACCTTCTTATTGACGACGAAACACAGAAATTGCATCGGAATTAAATACAAAAGGTATAATGCCGACTTTAGTACAGGAAGACTGATACTTCTTACTGTCTATGTTTTGAACCATTCCTGTGACACTAGTTATAGATTCCGATGCTTCCCTTCTGGTTTACTGTATCCATCTGACCTTCTTATTGACGATGATACACAGAAATTGCATCTGAATTAAATACAAAAGCACAATGCTGACTTAAGTACAAGAAGACTGACTCTTCTTACTGTCTATGATTTGAACTATTCCTGTGACACTAGTTATAGATTCCGATTCTTCACTTCAGGTTTACTGTATCCCTCTGACCTTCTTATTGACGATGAAACACAGAATTTGCTTCGGAATTAATTACAAAAGACACCCTGCCGACTTAAGTTCAAGAAGACTGACTCTTCTTTCTGACTATGTTTCGAACCATTCCTGTGACACTAGTTATAGATTGCGATCCTTCACTTCAGGTTTACTGTTTCCCTCTGACCTTCTTATTGGCTATGAAACACAGAAATTGCATCGGAATTAAATAGAAAAGTCACAATGCCTACTTAAGTACAAGAAGATTGTATCTTCTTACTGACTATGATTTGAACCATTCCTGTGACACCAGTTATAGATTCCGATGCTTCACTTCAGGTTTACTGTACCCTCTGACCTTCTTCTTGAGGATGAAACACAGAAATTGCATCGGAATTAAATAGAAAAGGCACAATGCCGTCTTAAGTACAAGAAGACTGACTCTTCTTTCTGACTATGCTTTGAACCATTCCTGTGACACTAGTTATACATTCCGATGCTTCACTTTAGGTTTACTGTAACCCTCTGACCTTCTTATTGACGATGAAACACAGAAATTGCATCGGAATTAAATAGAAAAGGAACAAATGCGACTTTAGTACAAGAAGACTGACTCATCTTACTGTCTATGTTTTGAACCATTCCTGTGACGCTAGTTACAGATTCCGATGCTTCACTTCAGGTTTACTGTATCCCTTGGACCTTCTTATCGACGATGAAACACAGAAATTGCATCAGATTTAAATACAAAAGGCACAATGCCAACTTAAGTACTAGAAGACTGTCCCTTCTTACTATCTATGTTTTGAATTACTCCTGTGACACTAGTTATAGATTCCGACGCTTCACTTCAGGTTTACTGTATCCCTCTGAATTTCTTATTCACGATGAAACACAGAAATCACATCGGAATTAAATACAAAAGGCACAATGCCGACTTAAGTACAAGAAGACTAACTCTTCCTACTGTCTATGTTTTGAACCTTTCCTGTGAACCTAGTTATAGATTCCGATGCTTCACGTCAGGTTTTGCTGTATCCCTTGGACCTTCTTATTCACGATGAAACACAGAAAGTGCATCGGAATTATATACAAAAGGCACAATGCCGACTTAAGTACAAGATGACTGACTCTTCCTACTGTCAATGATTTCAACCATTCCTGTGACACTAGTTACAGATTCCGATGCTTCACTTCAGGTTTACTGTATCCCTCTGACCTGCTTATTGACGATGAAACAAAGAAATGGCATCGGAATTAAATACATAAGGCACAATGCCGACTTAAGTACAAGAAGACTGATCTTCATACTGTCTATGATTTGAACCATTCCTGTGACACTAGTTATAGATTCAGATGCTTCACTTCAGGATTACTGTATTCCTCTGACCTTCTTGTTGACGATGAATAACAGAAATTGCATCGGAATTAAATAGAAAAGGCACAATGCCGACTTAAGTACAAGCAGACTGACACTTCTTACTGACTATGATTTGAACCATTCCTATGACACTAGTTATAGATTCCGATGATTCACATCAGGTTTACTGTATCCCTCTGACCTTCTTATTGACGATGAAACACAGAAATTGCATCGGAATTAAATACAAAAGGCACCCTGCCGACTTAAGTTCAAGAAGACTGACTCTCCTTTCTGACTATGTTTCGAGCCATTCCTGTGACACTAGTTGTAGATTCCGATGCTTCACTTCAGGTTTACTGTTTCCCTCTGACCTTCTTATTGACGATGAAACACAGAAATAGCATCGGAATTAAATAGAAAAGGCACAATGCCTACTTAAGTACAAGGAGATTGACTCTTCTTACTGTCTATGATTTGAACCATTCCTGTGACGCTAGTTACATATTCCGATGCTTCACTTCATGTTTTCTGCATCCATTGGACCTTCTTATTGACGACGAAACACAGATATTGCATCGGAATTAAATACAAAAGGCATAATGCCGACTTAAGTACAGGAAGACTGATCCTTCTTACTGTCTATGTTTTGAACCATTCCTGTGACACTAGTTATAGATTCCGATGCTTCACTTCTGGTTTACTGTATCCCTCTGACCTTCTTATTGACGATGATACACAGAAATTGCATCAGAATTAAATACATAGGCACAATGCCGACTTAAGTACAAGAAGACTGACTCTTCTTACTGACTATACTTTGAACCATTCCTGTGACACTAGTTATAGATTCCGATGATTCACATCCGCTTTACTGTATATCTTGGACCTTCTTATTGACGATGAAACACAGATATTGCATCGGAATTAAATAGAAAAGGCGCAATGCCTACTTAAGTACAAGAAGACTGACTCTTCTTACTGACTATACTTTGAACCATTCCTGTGACACTAGTTATAGATTCCGATGATTCACATCCGCTTTACTGTATATCTTGGACCTTCTTATTGACGATGAAACACAGAAATTACATCGGAATTAAATACAAAAGGGACAATGCCGACCTAAGTACAAGAAGACTGACTCTTCCTACTGTCTATGTTTTGAACTTTTCCTGTGAACCTAGTTATGGATTCCGATGCTTCACTTCAGGTTTACTGAATCCCTTGGACCTTCTTATTAACGATGAATCACAGAAATTGCATCGGAATTAAATAGAAAATGCACAATGCCGACTTATGTACAAGAAGACTGACTCTTCTTACTGTCTATGATTTGAACTATTCCTGTGACACTAGTTATAGATTCCGATTCTTCACTTCAGGTTTACCGTATCCCTTGGACCTTCTTATTGACGACGAAACACAGATATTGCATCGGAATTAAATAGAAAAGGCACAATGCCGACTTAAGTACAAGAAGACTGATTCTGCTTATTGTCTATGTTTTGAACCATTCCTGTGACACTAGTTATAGATTCCGATGCTTCACTTCAGGTTAAGTGTATCCCTTGGACCTTCTTATTGACCATGAAACACAGAAATTGCATCGGATTTAAATAGAAAAGGCACAATGCCGACTTAAGTACAAGCAGACTGACACTTCTTACTGACTATGATTTGAACCATTCCTGTGACACTAGTTATAGATTCCGATGATTCACTTCAGGTTTACTCTATCCCTCTGACCTTCTTATTGACGATGAAACACAGAATTTGCTTCGGAATTAAATACAAAAGGCACCCTGCCGACTTAAGTTCAAGAAGACTGACTCTTCTTTCTGACTATGTTTCGAACCAGTCCTGTGACACTAGTTACACATTGCGATGCTTCACTTCAGGTTTACTGTTTCCCTCTGACCTTCTTATTGACGATGAAACACAGTAATTGTATCGGAATTAAATAGAAAAGGCACAATGCCTACTTAAGTACAAGAAGATTGACTCTTCTTACTGTCTATGATTTCAACTATTCCTGTGACGCTAGTTACATATTCCGATGCTTCGCTTCAGGTTTTCTGCATCCATTGGACCTTCTTATTGACGATGAAACACAGAAATTGCATCGGAATTAAATACAAAAGGCATAATGCCGACTTAAGTACAAGAAGACTGATCCTTCTTACTGTCTATGTTTTGAACCATTCCTGTGACACTAGTTATAGATTCCGATGCTTCACTTCAGGTTTACTGTACCCTCTGACCTTCTTATTGACGACGAAACACGGAAATTGCATCGGAATAAAATGAAAAGGCACAATGCTGACTTAAGTACCAGAAGACTGACTCTTCTTACTGACTATGTTTTGAACCATTCCTGTGACACTAGTTATAGATTCCGATGCTTCACTTCAGGGTTACTGTATCCCTTGGACCTTCTTATTGACGATGAAACACAGAAATTGCATCGGAATTAAATAGAAAAGGCACAATGCCGACTTAAGTACAAGAAGACTGACGCTCCGTACTGTCTATGTTTTGAACCATTCCTGTGACACTAGTTAGAGATTCCGATGCTTCACTTCAGGTTTAGTGTATCCGTTGGACATTCTTATTGACGATGAAACACAGAAATTGCATCGGAATTAAATAGAAAAGGCACAATGTCGACTTAAGTAAAAGAAGACTGACTCTTCTTACTGACTATGATTTGAACCATTCCTGTGACACTAGTTATAGATTCCGATGCTTCACTTCAGGTTTACTCTATACCTCTGACCTTCTTATTGACGATGAAACACAGAAATTGCATCGGATATAAATAGAAAAGGCGCAATGCCGACTTCAGCACAAGAAGACTGACTCTTCCTACTGTCTATGTTTTGAACCATTCCTGTGACACTAGTTATAGATTTCGAAGCTTCACTTCAGGTTTACTGTATCCCTTGGACCTTCTTATTGACGATGAAACAATGAAATTGCATCGAATTAAATAGAAAAGGCACAATGCCACCTTATGTACAAGAAGACTGACACTTCTTACTGACTATGATTTGAACCATTCCTGTGACACTAATTATAGATTCCGATGCTTCACTTCAGGTTTACTGTATCCCACTGACCTTCTTATTGACGATGAAACACAGAAATTGCATCGGAATTAAATACAAAATGCACCCTGCCGACTTAAGTACAAGAAGACTGACTCTTCTTTCTGACGATGTTTCGAACCATTCCTGTGACTCTAGTTATAAATTCCAATGCTTCACTTCAGGTTTACTGTATCCCTCTGACCTTCTTGTTGACGATGATACACAGAAATTGCATCGGAATTAAATACAAAAGGCACAATGCCGACTTAAGTACAAGAAGACTGACTCTTCTTACTGACTATATTGTGACACTAGTTATAGATTCCCATGATTCACATCCGGTTTACTGTATCCCTTGGACCTTCTTATTGACGATGAAACACACATATTGCATCGGAATTAAATACAAAAGGCACAATGCCGACCTACGTACATGAAGACCGACTCTTCTTACTGTCTATGTTTTGAACCATTCCTGTGACACTAGTTATAGATTCCGATGCTTCACTTCAGGTTGAGTGTATCCCTTGGACCTTCTTATTGACGATGAAACACAGAAAGTGCATCGGAATTAAATATAAAAGGCACAATGCTGACTTAAGTACAAGAAGACTGACTCTTCCTACTGTCTATGTTTTGAACCATTCCTGTGACACTAGTTACAGATTCCGATGCTTCACTTCAGGTTTACTGTATCCCTCTGACCTGCTTATTGACGATGAAACACAGAAATTGCATCGTAATTAAATAGAAAAGGCACAATGCCGACTTAAGTACAAGAAGACTGACTCTTCATACTGTCTATGTTTTGAACCATTCCTGTGACACTAGTTATAGATTCCGATGCTTCACTTCAGGTTTACTGTATCCCTTGGACCTTATTATTGACGATGAAACACAGAAATTGCATCGGTTTGAAATAGAAAAGGCACAATGCCGACTTAAGTACAAGAAGACTGACTCTTCTTGCTGTCTATGTTTTGAACCATTCCTGTGACGTTAGTTTCAGATTCCGATGCTTCCCATCAGGTTTACTGTATTCCTCTGACCTTCTTATTGCCGATGAAACACAGAAATTGCATCGGAAGTAAATAGAAAAGGCACAATGCCGACTTAAGTACAAGAAGACTGACTCTTCCTACTGTCTATGTTTTGAACCTTTCCTGTGACACTAGTTATAGATTCCGGTGCTTCACTTCAGGTTTAGTGTATCCCTTGGACCTTCTTATTGACGACGAAACACAGAAATTGCATCGGAATTAAATAGAAAAGGCACAATGCCGACTTAAGTACAAGAAGACTGATTCTTCTTATTGTCTATGTTTCGAACCATTCCTGTGACACTAGTTATAGATTCCGATGCTTCACTTCAGGTTTACTGTATCCCTTGGACCTTCTTATTGACGATGAAACACAGAAATTGCATCGGAATTAAATGGAAAAGGCACAATGCCGACTTAAGTCCAAGAAGACTGACTCTTCCTACTGTCTATGTTTTGAACCATTCCAGTGACACTAGTCATAGATTCCGATGCTTCACTTCAGGTTTAGTGTATCCCTTGGACCTTCTTATTGACGATGAAACACAGAAATTGCATCGTAATTAAATAGAAAAGACACAATGCCAACTTAAGTACAAGAAGACTGACTCTTCTTACTGACTATGATTTGAACCATTCCTGTGACACTAGTTATAGATTCCGATGCTTCACTTCAGGTTTACTGTATCCCTCTGACCTTCTTATTGACGATGAAACAGAGAAATTGCATCGGAATTAAATACAGAAGGCACAATGCCGTCTTAAGTACAAGAAGACTGACTCTTCTTTCTGACTATGTTTAGAACCATTCCTGTGACACTAGTTATAGATTCCGATGCTTCACTTCAGGTTTACTGTAACCCGCTGACCTTCTTATTGACGATGAAAAACAGAAATTGAATCGGAATTAATTAGAAATGGCACAATGCCGACTTAAGTACAAGAAGACTGACAGTTTCTACTGTCTATGTTTTGAACCATTCCTGTGACACTAGTTATAGATTCCGATGCTACACTTCAGGTTAACTGTATCCCTCTGACCTTCTTATTGACGATGAAACACAGAAATTGCATCGGAATTAAATAGAAAAGGCACAATGCCGACTTAAGTACAAGAAGACTGACTCTTCCTACTGTCTATGTTTTGAACCATTCCTGTGACACTAGTTATAGATTCCGATGCTTCACTTCAGGTTTACTGTATCCCTTGGACCTTCTTATTGACAATGAAACACAGAAATTGCATCGGAATTAAATAGAAAAGGCACAATGCCGACTTAAGTACAAGAAGACTGATTCTTCTTATTGTCTACGTTTTGAACCATTCCTGTGACACTAGTTATAGATTCCGATGCTTCACTTCAGGTTTACTGTATCCCTTGGACCTTCTTATTGACGATGAAACACAGAAATTACATTGGAATTAAGTACAAAAGGGACAATGCCGACTTAAGTACAAGAAGACTGACTCTTCCTACTGTCTATGTTTTGAACCTTTCCTGTGAACCTAGTTATAGATTCCGATGCTTCACATCAGGTTTACTGTATCCCTCTGACTTTCTTATTGACGATGAAACACAGATATTGCATCGGAATTAAATAAAAAGGCACAATGCCGACTTATGTACAAGAAGACTGACTCTTCTTACTGTCTATGATTTGAACTATTCCTGTGACACTAGTTATAGATTCCGATTCTTCACTTCAGGTTTACTGTATCCCTTGGACCTTCTTATTGACGACGAAACACAGAAATTATATCGGAATTAAATAGAAAAGGCACAATGCCGACTTAAGTACAAGAAGACTGACTGTTTCTACTGTCTATGTTTGAACCATTCCTGTGACACTAGTTATAGATTCTGATGCTTAACTTCAGGTTAACTGTATCCCTCTGACCCTCTTATTGACGATGAAACACAGAAATTGCATCGGAATTAAATATAAAAGGCACAATGCCGACTTAAGTACAAGAAGACTGATTCTTCTTATTGTCTATCTTTTGAACCATTCCTGTGACACTAGTTATAGATTCCGATGCTTCACTTCAGGTTTACTGTATCCCTTGGACCTTCTTATTGACGATGAAACACAGATATTGCATCGGAATTAAATGGAAAAGGCACAATGCCGACTTAAGTACAAGAAGACTGACTCTTCCTACTGTCTATGTTTTGAACCTTTCCTGTGACACTAGTTATAGGTTCCGGTGCTTCACTTCAGGTTTAGTGTATCCCTTGGACCTTCTTATTGACGACGAAACACAGAAATTGCATCGGAATTAAATAGAAAAGGCACAATGCCGACTTAAGTACAAGAAGACTGACTGTTTCTACTGTCTATGTTTTGAACCATTCCTGTGACACAAGTTATAGATTCCGATGCATCACTTCAGGATAACTGTATCCCTCTACCTTCTTATTGACGATGAAACACAGAAATTGCATCGGAATTAAATACAAAAGGCACAATGCCGACTTAAGTACAAGAAGACTGATTCTTCTTATTGTCTATGTTTCGAACCATTCCTGTGACACTAGTTATAGATTCCGATGCTTCACTTCAGGTTTACTGTATCCCTTGGACCTTCTAATTGACGATGAAACACAGAAATTGCATCGGAATTAAATTGAAAAGGCACAATGCCGACTTAAGTCCAAGAAGACTGACTCTTCCTACTGTCTATGTTTTGAACCATTGCAGTGACACTAGTCATAGATTCCGATGCTTCACTTCAGGTTTAGTGTATCCCTTGGACCTTCTTATTGACGATGAAACACAGAAATTGCATCGTAATTAAATAGAAAAGACACAATGCCAACTTAAGTACAAGAAGACTGTCTCTTCTTACTGACTATGATTTGAACCATTCCTGTGACACTAGTTATAGATTCCGATGCTTCACTTCAGGTTTACTGTATCCCTCTGACCTTCTTATTGACGATGAAACAGAGAAATTGCATCGGAATTAAATACAGAAGGCACAATGCCGTCTTAAGTACAAGAAGACTGACTCTTCTTTCTGACTATGTTTAGAACCATTCCTGTGACACTAGTTATAGATTCCGATGCTTCACTTCAGGTTTACTGTAACCCGCTGACCTTCTTATTGACGATGAAAAACAGAAATTGAATCGGAATTAATTAGAAAAGGCACAATGCCGACATAAGTACAAGAAGACTGACAGTTTCTACTGTCTATGTTTTGAACCATTCCTGTGACACTAGTTATAGATTCCGATGCTACACTTCAGGTTAACTGTATCCCTCTGACCTTCTTATTGACGATGAAACACAGAAATTGCATCGGAATTAAATAGAAAAGGCACAATGCCGACTTAAGTACAAGAAGACTGACTCTTCCTACTGTCTATGATTTGAACCATTCCTGTGACACTAGTTATAGATTCCGATGCTTCACTTCAGGTTTACTGTATCCCTTGGACCTTCTTATTGACAATGAAACACAGAAATTGCATCGGAATTAAATAGAAAAGGCACAATGCCGACTTAAGTACAAGAAGACTGATTCTTCTTATTGTCTATGTTTTGAACCCTTCCTGTGACACTAGTTATAGATTCCGATGCATCACTTCAGGTTTACTGTATCCCTTGGACCTTCTTATTGACGATGAAACACAGAAATTGCATCGGAATTAAATAGAAAAGGCACAATGCCGACTTAAGTCCAAGAAGACTGACTCTTCCTACTGTCTATGTTTTGAACCATTCCTGTGACACTAGTCATAGATTCCGATGCTTCACTTCAGGTTGAGTGTATCCCTTGGACCTTCTTATTGATGATGAAACACAGAAATTGCATCGGAATTAAATAGAAAAGGCACAATGCCGACTTAAGTACAAGAAGACTGACTCTTCTCACTGACTATGATTTGAACCATTCCTGTGACACTAGTTATAGATTCCGATGCTTCACTTCAGGTTTACTGAATCCCTTGGACCTTCTTATTGACGATGATACACAGAAATTGCATCGGAATTAAATACAAAACGCACAATGCCGACTTAAGTTCGCCGGCCGCGGTGGTCTCGCGGTTCTAGGCGCTCAGTCCGGAGCTGCGCGACTGCTACGGTCGCAGGTTCGAATCCTGCCTCGGGCATGGATGTGTGTGATGTCCTTAGGTTAGTTAGGTTTAAGTAGTTCTAAGTTCTAGGGGACTGATGACCACTGATGTTAAGTCCCATAGTGCTCAGAGCCATTTGAACCATTTTTTCGACTTAAGTTCAAGAAGACTGACTCTTCTTACTGACTATATTGTGACACTAGTTATAGATTCCGATAATTCACATCCGGTTTACTGTATCCCTTGGACCTACTTATTGACGATGAAACACAGATATTGCATCGGCATTAAATAGAAAAGGCACAATGCTGACTTAAGTACAAGAAGACTGACTCTTCCTACTGTATATGTTTTGATCCTTTCCTGTGACACTAGTTACAGATTCCGATGCTACACTTGAGGATTACTGTATCCCACTGACCTTCTTATTGACGATCAAACACAGAAATTACATTGGAATTAAGTACAAAAGGGACAATGCCGACTTAAGTACAAGAAGACTAACTCTTCCTACTGTCTATGTTTTGAACCTTTCCTGTGAACCTAGTTATAGATTCCGATGCTTCACTTCAGGTTTACTGTATCCCTCTGACTTTCTTATTGACGACGAAACACAGATATTGCATCGGAATTAAATAAAAAGGCACAATGCTGACTTAAGTACAAGAAGACTGACTCTTCTTACTGACTATGTTTTGAATCATTCCTGTGACACTAGTTATAGATTCCGATGCGTCACTTCAGGTTTACTGAATCCCTTGGACCTTCTTATTGACGATGAATCACAGAAATTGCATCGGAATTAAATAGAAAAGGCACAATGCCGACTTATGTACAAGAAGACTGACTCTTCTTACTGTCTATGATTTGAACTATTCCTGTGACACTAGTTATAGATTCCGATTCTTCACTTCAGGTTTACTGTATCCCTTGGACCTTCTTATTGACGACGAAACACAGAAATTATATGGGAATTAAATAGAAAAGGCACAATGCCGACTTAAGTACAAGAAGACTGACTGTTTCTACTGTCTATGTTTGAACCATTCCTGTGACACTAGTTATAGATTCTGATGCTTCACTTCAGGTTAACTGTATCCCTCTGACCCTCTTATTGACGATGAAACACAGAAATTGCATCGGAATTAAATATAAAAGGCACAATGCCGACTTAAGTACAAGAAGACTGATTCTTCTTATTGTCTATCTTTTGAACCATTCCTGTGACACTAGTTATAGATTCCGATGCTTCACTTCGGGTTTACTGTATCCCTTGGACCTTCTTATTGACGATGAAACACAGATATTGCATCGGAATTAAATGGAAAAGGCACAATGCCGACTTAAGTACAAGAAGACTGACTCTTCTTACTGACTATGATTTGAACCATTCCTGTGACACTAGTTATAGATTCCGATGCTTCACTTCAGGTTTACTGTATCCCTCTGACCTTCTTATTGACGATGAAACAGAGTAATTGCATCGGAATTAAATACAAAAGGCACAATGCCGTCTTAAGTACAAGAAGACTGACTCTTCTTTCTGACTATGTTTAGAACCATTCCTGTGACACTAGTTATAGATTCCGATGCTTCACTTCAGGTTTACTGTAACCCGCTGACCTTCTTATTGACGATGAAAAACAGAAATTGCATCGGAATTAATTAGAAAAGGCACAATGCCGACTCAAGTACAAGAAGACTGACAGTTTCTACTGTCTATGGTTTGAACCATTCTTGTGACACTAGTTATAGATTCCGATGCTTCACTTCAGGTTAACTGTATCCCTCTGACCTTCTTATTGACGATGAAACACAGAAATTGCATCGGAATTAAATAAAAAGGCACAATGCTGACTTAAGTACAAGAAGACTGATTCTTCTTACTGACTATGTTTTGAACCATTCCTGTGACACTAGTTATAGATTCCGATGCTTCACTTCCGGTTTACTGATCCCTTGGACCTTCTTATTGACGATGAATCACAGAAATTGCATCGGAATTAAATAGAAAAGGCACAATGCCGACTTATGTACAAGAAGACTGACTCTTCTTACTGTCTATGATTTGAACTATTCCTGTGACACTAGTTAAAGATTCCGATTCTTCACTTCAGGTTTACTGTATCCCTTGGACCTTCTTATTGACGACGAAACACAGAAATTGCATCGGAATTAAATAGAAAAGGCACAATGCCGACTTAAGTACAAGAAGACTGACTGTTTCTACTGTCTACGTTTTGAACCATTCCTGTGACACTAGTTATAGATTCCGATGCTTCACTTCAGGTTAACTGTGTCCCTCTGACCTTCTTATTGACGATGAAACACAGAAATTGCATCGGAATTAAATAGAAAAGGCACAATGCCGACTTAAGTACAAGAAGACTGACTCTTCCTACTGTCTATGTTTTGAACCATTCCTGTGACACTAGTTATAATTCCGATGCTTCACTTCAGGTTTACTGTATCCCTTGCACCTTCTTACTGACAATGAAACACAGAAATTGCATCGGAATTAAATAGAAAAGGCACAATGCCGAATTAAGTGCAAGAAGACTGATTCTTCTTATTGTCTATGTTTTGAACCATTCCTGTGACACTAGTTATAGATTCCGATGCTTCACTTCAGGTTTATTCTATCCCTTTGACCTTCTTATTGACGATGAAACACAGAAATTGCATCGGAATTAAATAGAAAAGGCACAATGCCGACTTAAGTCCAAGAAGACTGCCTCTTCCTACTGACTATGATTTGAAACATTCCTGTGACACTAGTTATAGATTCCGATGATTCACTTCAGGTTTACTGTATCCCTCTGACCTTCTTATTGACGATGAAACACAGAAATTGCATCGGAATTAAATACAAAAGGCACAATGCCGTCTTAAGTACAAGAAGACTGACCCTTCTTTCTGACTATGATTAGAACCATTCCTGTGACACTAGTTATAGATTCCGATACTTCACTTCAGGTTTTCTGTAACCCGCTGACCTTCTTATTGTCGATGAAACACAGAAATTGCATCGGAATGAAATAAAAAGGCACAATGCTGACTTAAGTACAAGAAGACTGATTCTTCTTACTGACTATGCTTTGAACCATTCCTGTGACACTAGTTATAGATTCCGATGCTTCACTTCAGGTTTACTGAATCCCTTGGACCTTCTTATTGACGATGATACACAGAAATTGCATCGGAATTAAATACAAAAGGCACAATGCCGACTTAAGTTCAAGAAGACTGACTCTTCTTACTGACTATATTGTGACACTAGTTATAGATTCCGATGATACACATCCGGTTTACTGTATCCCTTGGACCTTCTTATTGACGATGAAACACAGATATTGCATCGGCATTAAATTGAAAAGGCACAATGCCGACTTAAGTACAAGAAGTCTGACTCTTCCTACTGTATATGTTTTGATCCTTTCCTGTGACACTAGTTACAGAATCCGATGCTACACTTCAGGATTACTGTATCCCACTGACCTTCTTATTGACGATCAAACACAGCAATTACATCGGAATTAATTACAAAAGGGACAATGCCGACTTAAGTACAAGAAGACTGACTCTTCCTACTGTCTATGTTTTGAACCTTTCCTGTGAACCTAGTTATAGATTCCGATGGTTCACTTCAGGTTTACTTTATCCCTCTGAATTTCTTATTGACGACGAAACACAGATATTGCATCGGAATTAAATAACAAGGCACAATGCTGACTCAAGTACAAGAAGACTGACTCTTCTTACTGACTATGTTTTGAACCATTCCTGTGACACTAGTTATAGATTCCGATGCAGCACTTCAGGTTTACTGAATCCCTTGGACCTTCTTATTGACGATGAATCACAGAAATTGCATCGGAATTAAATAGAAAAGGCACAATGCCGACTTATGTACAAGAAGACTGACTCTTCTTACTGTCTATGATTTGAACTATTCCTGTGACACTAGTTATAGATTCCGATTCTACACTTCAGGTTTACTGTATCCCTTGGACCTTCTTATTGACGACGAAACACAGAAATTATATCGGAATTAAATAGAAAAGGCACAATGCCGACTTAAGTACAAGAAGAATGACTGTTTCGACTGTCTATGTTTTGAACCATTCCTGTGACACTAGTTATAGATTCCGATGCTTCACTTCAGGTTAACTGTATCCCTCTGACCTTCTTATTGACGATGAAACACAGAAATTGCATCGGAATTAAATATAAAAGGCACAATGCCGACTTAAGTACAAGAAGACTGATTCTTCTTATTGTCTATCTTTTGAACCATTCCTGTGACACTAGTTATAGATTCCGATGCTTCACTTCAGGTTTACTGTATCCCTTGGACCTTCTTATTGACGATGAAACACAGAAATTGCATCGGAATTAAATGGCAAAGGAACAATGCCGACTTAAGTACAAGAAGACTGACTCTTCCTACTGTCTATGTTTTGAACCATTCCTGTGACACTAGTCATAGATTCCGATGCTTCACTTCAGGTTTAGTGTATCCCTTGGACCTTCTTATTGACGATGAAACACAGAAATTGCATCGGAATTAAATAGAAAAGGCACAATGCCGACTTAAGTACAAGAAGACTGACTCTTCTTACTGACTATGATTTTAACCATTCCTGTTACACTAGTTATAGATTCCGATGCTTCACTTCAGGTTTACTGTATCCCTCTGACCTTCTTATTGACGATGAAACACAGAAATTGCATCGGAATTATATTCAAAAACACACAATGCCGACTTAAGTACAAGAAGACTGACTCTTCCTACTGTCCATCTTTTGAACAATTCCTGTGGCACTAGTTATAGATTTCGATGCTTCACTTCACGTTTACTGAATCCCTCTGACTTTCTTACTGACGATGTAACACCGAAATTGCATCGGAATTAAATACAAAAGGCACAATGCCGACTTAAGTACAAGAAGACTGACCCTTCCTAATGTCTATGATTTGAGCCATTCCTGTGGCACTAGTTATAGAATCCGATGCTTCACTTCAAATTTACTGAATCCCTTGGACCTTCTTATTGACGCCGAAACACAGAAATTGCATCGGGATTAAATAGAAAAGGCACAATGCCGACTTAAGTACAAGAAGACTGACTGTTTCTACTGTCTATGTTTTGAACCATTCCTGTGACACTAGTTATAGATTCCGATGCTTCACTTCAGGTGAACTGTATCCTTCTGACCTTCTTATTGACGAAGAAACACAGAGATTGCATCGGAATTAAATACAAAAGGCACAATGCCAACCTAAGTACTAGAAGACTGTCCCTTCTTACTGTCTATGTTTTGAACCACTCCTGTGACACTAGTTATAGATTCCGATGTTTCACCTCAGGTTTACTGTATCCCTCTGACCTTCTTATTGACGATGAAACACAGAAATCTCATCGGAATTAAATACAAAAGGCACAATGCCGACTTAAGTACAAGAAGACTGACCCTTCTTAATGTCTATGATTTGAACCATTCCTGTGGCACTAGTTATAGAATCCGATGCTTCATTTCAGGTTTACTGTATCCCTTGGACCTTGTTATTGACGATGAAACACAGAAAGTGCATCGGAATTAAATAGTAAAGGCACAATGACGACTTAAGTACAAGAAGACTGACTCTTCCTACTGTCTATGTTTTGAACCATTCCTGTGACACTAGTTACAGATTCCGATGCTTCACTTCAGGTTTACTGTATCCCTCTGACCTTCTTATTGCCGAAGAAACACAGAAATTGCATCGGAATTAAATAGAAAAGGCACAATGCCGACTTAAGTACAAGAAGACTGACTCTTCCTACTGTCAATGTTTTGAACCATTCCTGTGACACTAGTTATAGATTTCGATGCTTCACTTCAGGTTTAGTGTATCCCTTGGACCTTCTTATTGACGATGAAACACTGAAATTGCATCGGAATTAAATAGAAAAGGCACAATGCCGACTTAAGTACAAGAAGACTGACACTTCTTACTGACTATGATTTGAACCATTCCTGTGACACTAGTTATAGATTCCGATGCTTCACTTCTGGTTTACTGTATCCTTCTGACCTTCGTATTGACGATGAAACACAGAAATTGCATCGAAATTAAATACAAAAGGCACCCTGCCGACTTAAGTACAAGAAGACTGACTCTTCTTTCTGACTATGTTTCGAACCATTCCTGTCACACTAGTTATAGATTCCGATGCTTCACTTCAGGTTTACTGTATCCCTCTGACCTTCTTATTGACGACGAAACACAGAAATTGCATCGGAATTAAATGAAAAGGCACAATGCTGACTTCAGTACAAGAAGACTGACTCTTCTTACTGACTATGATTTGAACCATTCCTGTGACACTAGTTATAGATTCCGATGCTTCACTTCAGGTTTACTGAATCCCTTGGACTTTCTTATTGACGATGAATCACAGAAATTGCATCGGAATTAAATAGAAAAGGCACAATGACGACTAATGTACAAGAAGACTGACTCTTCTTACTGTCTATGATTTGAACTATTCCTGTGACACTAGCTATAGATTCCGATGCTTCACTTCAGGTTTACTGAATCCCTTGGACTTTCTTATTGACGCCGAAACACAGAAATTGCATCGGGATTAAATAGAAAAGTCACAATGCCGACTTAAGTACAAGAAGACTGAAACTTCTTGCTGTCTATGTTTTGAACCATTCCTGTGACGTTAGTTTCAGATTCCGATGCTTCACTTCATGTTTACTTTCTTGGTCTGACCTTCTTATTGCCGATGAAACACAGAAATTGCATCGGAATTAATTAAAAAAGGCACAATGCTGACTTAAGTACAAGAAGACTGACTCTTCTTACTGACTATGTTTACAACCATTCCTGTGAGACTAGTTATAGATTCCGATGCTTCACTTCAGGTTTACTGTATCCCTCTGACCTTCTTATTGACGATGAAACACAGATACTGCATCGGAATTAAATAGAGACGGCACAATGTCGACAAAAGTACAAGAAGGCTGACTCTTTCTACTGACTATGTCTTCAACCATTCCTGTGACACTAATTATAGATTCTGATGTTTCACTTCCGGTTTACTGTATCCCTTGGACCTTCTCATTGACGATGAAACACAGATATTGCATCGGAATTAAATAGAAAAGGCTCAATGCCGACTTAAGTACTAAAGACTGACTCTTCTTACTCTCTATGTTTTGAACCTTTCCTGTGAACCTAGTTATAGATTCCGATGCATCACTTCAGGTTTACTGTATCCCTCTGACCTTCGTATTGACGATGAAACACCGAAATTGCATCGCAATTAATTACAAAAGGCACAATGCCGACTTAAGTACAAGTAGACTGACTCTTCTTACTGTCTATGATTTGAACCATTCCAGTGACACTAGTTATAGATTCTGATGCTTCACTTCAGGTTTACTGTATCCCTCTGACCTTCTTATTGACGACAAAACACAGAAATTGCATCGGAATTAAATAAAAAGGCACAATGCTGACTTAAGTACAAGAAGACTGACTCTTCTTACTGACTATGTTTTGAACCATTCCAGTGACACTAGTTATAGATTCCGATGCTTCACTTCAGGTTTACTGAATCCCTTGGCCCTTCTTATTGACAATGAATCACAGAAATTGCATCGGAATTAAATAGAAAAGGCACAATGCCGACTTATGTACAAGAAGGCTCACTCTTCTTACTGTCTATGATTGGAACTATTCCTGTGACACTAGTTATAGATTCCGATGCTTCACTTCAGGTTTACTGTATCCCTTGGACCTTCTTATAGACGACGAAACACAGAAATTGCATCGGAATTAAATAGAAAAGGCACAATGCCGACTTAAGTACAAGAAGACTAACTGTTTCTACTGTCTATGCTTTGAACCATTCCTGTGAACCTAGTTATAGATTCCGATGCTTCACGTCAGGTTTAGTGTATCCCTTGGACCTTCTTATTGACGATGAAACACAGAAATGGCATCGGAATTATATTCAAATACGCACAATGCCGACTTAAGTACAAGAAGACTGACCCTTCTTAATCTCTATGATTTGAGCCATTCCTGTGGCACTAGTTATAGAATCCGATGCTTCATTTCAGGTTTACTGTATCCCTTGGACCT
Source organism: Schistocerca americana (assembly GCF_021461395.2). Lineage (NCBI taxonomy): Eukaryota > Metazoa > Arthropoda > Insecta > Orthoptera > Acrididae > Schistocerca > Schistocerca americana. The sequence goes on from NC_060127.1 coordinate 234,206,350, forward strand.
TGTTATTGACGATGAAACACAGAAAGTGCATCGGAATTAAATAGAAAAGGCACAATGCCGACTTAAGTACAAGAAGACTGACTCTTCTTGCTGTCTATGTCTTGAACAATTCCTGTGACGTTAGTTTCAGATTCCGATGCATCACTTCAGGTTAACTGTATTCCTCTGACCTTCTTATTGCCGAAGAAACACAGAAATTGCATCGGAATTAAATAGAAAAGGCACAATGCCCACTTAAGTACAAGAAGACTGACTCCTCCTACTGTCTATGTTTTGAACCATTCCTGTGACACTAGTTATAGATTCCGATGCTTCACTTCAGGTTTAGTGTATCCCTTGGACCTTCTTATTGACGATGAAACACTGAAATTGCATCGGAATTAAATAGAAAAGGCACAATGCCGACTTAAGTACAAGAAGACTGACACTTCTTACTGACTATGATTTGAACCATTCCTGTGACACTAGTTATAGATTCCGATGCTTCACTTCTGGTTTACTGTATCCTTCTGACCTTCTTATTGACGATGAAACACAGAAATTGCATCGGAATTAAATACAAAAGGCACCCTGCCGACTTAAGTACAAGAAGACTGACTCTTCTTTCTGACTATGTTTCGAACCATTCCTGTCACACTAGTTATAGATTCCGATGCTTCACTTCAGGTTTACTGTATCCCTCTGACCTTCTTATTGACGACGAAACACAGAAATTGCATCGGAATTAAATGAAAAGGCACAATGCTGACTTCATTACAAGAAGACTGACTCTTCTTACTGACTATGATTTGAACTATTCCTGTGACACTAGTTATAGATTCCGATGCTTCACGTCAGGTTTACTGTATCCCTTGGACCTTCTTATCGACGATGAAACACAGATATTGCATCGAAATTAAATACAAAAGGCACAATGCCGACTTAAGTACAAGAAGACTGACTCATCTTACTGTCTACGTTTTGAACCATTCCTGTGACACTAGTTATAGATTCCGATGCTTCACTTCAGGTTTACTGTATCCCTTGGACCTCCTAATCGACGATGAAACACAGATATTGCATCGAAATTAAATACAAAAGGCACAATGCCGACATAAGTACAAGAAGACTGACTCTTGTTACTGTCTATGTTTTGAACCATTCCTGTTACACTAGTTATAGATTCCGATGCTTCACTTCATGTTTACTGTTTACCTCTGACCGTCTTATTGACGATGAAACACAGAAATTGCATGGAAATTAAATAGAAAAGGCACAATGCCTACTAAAGTACAAGAAGACTGACTCTTCTTTCTGACTATGTTTCGAACCATTCCTGTCACACTAGTTATAGATTCCGATGCTTCACTTCAGGTTTACTGTATCCCTCTGACCTTCTTATTGACGACGAAACACAGAAATTGCATCGGAATTAAATGAAAAGGCACAATGCTGACTTCAGTACAAGAAGACTGACTCTTCTTACTGACTATGATTTGAACCATTCCTGTGACACTAGTTATAGATTCCGATGCTTCACTTCAGGTTTACTGAATCCCTTGGACTTTCTTATTGACGCCGAAACACAGAAATTGCATCGGGATTAAATAGAAAAGTCACAATGCCGACTTAAGTACAAGAAGACTGAATCTTCTTGCTGTCTATGTTTTGAACCATTCCTGTGACGTTAGTTTCAGATTCCGATGCTTCACTTCATGTTTACTTTCTTGGTCTGACCTTCTTATTGCCGATGAAACACAGAAATTGCATCGGAATTAATTAAAAAAGGCACAATGCTGACTTAAGTACAAGAAGACTGACTCTTCTTACTGACTATGTTTACAACCATTCCTGTGAGACTAGTTATAGATTCCGATGCTTCACTTCAGGTTTACTGTATCCCTCTGACCTTCTTATTGACGATGAAACACAGATACTGCATCGGAATTAAATAGAGACGGCACAATGTCGACAAAAGTACAAGAAGGCTGACTCTTTCTACTGACTATGTCTTCAACCATTCCTGTGACACTAATTATAGATCCTGATGTTTCACTTCCGGTTTACTGTATCCCTTGGACCTTCTCATTGACGATGAAACACAGATATTGCATCGGAATTAAATAGAAAAGGCTCAATGCCGACTTAAGTACTAAAGACTGACTCTTCTTACTCTCTATGTTTTGAACCTTTCCTGTGAACCTAGTTATAGATTCCGATGCATCACTTCAGGTTTACTGTATCCCTCTGACCTTCGTATTGACGATGAAACACCGAAATTGCATCGCAATTAATTACAAAAGGCACAATGCCGACTTAAGTACAAGTAGACTGACTCTTCTTACTGTCTATGATTTGAACCATTCCAGTGACACTAGTTATAGATTCTGATGCTTCACTTCAGGTTTACTGTATCCCTCTGACCTTCTTATTGACGACAAAACACAGAAATTGCATCGGAATTAAATAAAAAGGCACAATGCTGACTTAAGTACAAGAAGACTGACTCTTCTTACTGACTATGTTTTGAACCATTCCAGTGACACTAGTTATAGATTCCGATGCTTCACTTCAGGTTTACTGAATCCCTTGGCCCTTCTTATTGACAATGAATCACAGAAATTGCATCGGAATTAAATAGAAAAGGCACAATGCCGACTTATGTACAAGAAGGCTCACTCTTCTTACTGTCTATGATTGGAACTATTCCTGTGACACTAGTTATAGATTCCGATGCTTCACTTCAGGTTTACTGTATCCCTTGGACCTTCTTATAGACGACGAAACACAGAAATTGCATCGGAATTAAATAGAAAAGGCACAATGCCGACTTAAGTACAAGAAGACTAACTGTTTCTACTGTCTATGCTTTGAACCATTCCGGTGAACCTAGTTATAGATTCCGATGCTTCACGTCAGGTTTAGTGTATCCCTTGGACCTTCTTATTGACGATGAAACACAGAAATGGCATCGGAATTATATTCAAATACGCACAATGCCGACTTAAGTACAAGAAGACATACTCTTCCTACTGCCCACGTTTTGAACCATTCCTGTGGCACTAGTTATAGATTCCGATGCGTCACTTCACGTTTACTGTATCCCTCTCACCTTCTTACTGACGATGTAACACCGAAATTGCATCGGAATTAAATACAAAACGCACAATGCCGACTTAAGTACAAGAAGACTGACCCTTCTTAATCTCTATGATTTGAGCCATTCCTGTGGCACTAGTTATAGAATCCGATGCTTCATTTCAGGTTTACTGTATCCCTTGGACCTTGTTATTGACGATGAAACACAGAAAGTGCATCGGAATTAAATAGAAAAGGCACAATGCCGACTTAAGTACAAGAAGACTGACTCTTCTTGCTGTCTATGTCTTGAACAATTCCTGTGACGTTAGTTTCAGATTCCGATGCATCACTTCAGGTTAACTGTATTCCTCTGACCTTCTTATTGCCGAAGAAACACAGAAATTGCATCGGAATTAAATAGAAAAGGCACAATGCCCACTTAAGTACAAGAAGACTGACTCTTCCTACTGTCTATGTTTTGAACCATTCCTGTGACACTAGTTATAGATTCCGATGCTTCACTTCAGGTTTAGTGTATCCCTTGGACCTTCTTATTGACGATGAAACACTGAAATTGCATCGGAATTAAATAGAAAAGGCACAATGCCGACTTAAGTACAAGAAGACTGACACTTCTTACTGACTATGATTTGAACCATTCCTGCGACACTAGTTATAGATTCCGATGCTTCACTTCTGGTTTACTGTATCCTTCTGACCTTCTTATTGACGATGAAACACAGAAATTGCATCGGAATTAAATACAAAAGGCACCCTGCCGACTTAAGTACAAGAAGACTGACTCTTCTTTCTGACTATGTTTCGAACCATTCCTGTCACACTAGTTATAGATTCCGATGCTTCACTTCAGGTTTACTGTATCCCTCTGACCTTCTTATTGACGACGAAACACAGAAATTGCATCGGAATTAAATGAAAAGGCACAATGCTGACTTCATTACAAGAAGACTGACTCTTCTTACTGACTATGATTTGAACTATTCCTGTGACACTAGTTATAGATTCCGATGCTTCACGTCAGGTTTACTGTATCCCTTGGACCTTCTTATCGACGATGAAACACAGATATTGCATCGAAATTAAATACAAAAGGCACAATGCCGACTTAAGTACAAGAAGACTGACTCATCTTACTGTCTACGTTTTGAACCATTCCTGTGACACTAGTTATAGATTCCGATGCTTCACTTCAGGTTTACTGTATCCCTTGGACCTTCTAATCGACGATGAAACACAGATATTGCATCGAAATTAAATACAAAAGGCACAATGCCGACATAAGTACAAGAAGACTGACTCTTGTTACTGTCTATGTTTTGAACCATTCCTGTTACACTAGTTATAGATTCCGATGCTTCACTTCATGTTTACTGTTTACCTCTGACCGTCTTATTGACGGTGAAGCACAGAAATTGCATGGAAATTAAATAGAAAAGGCACAATGCCTACTTAAGTACAAGAAGACTGACTCTTCTTACTGTCTATGTTTTGAACCATTCCTGTGACACTAGTTATAGATTCCGATGCTTCACTTCAGGTTTACTGTATTCTTCAGACCTTCGTATTGACGATGAAACACAGGAATTGCATCGGAATTTAATACAAAAGGCACACTGCCGACTTAAGTACAAGAAGACTGACTCTTCTTTCTGACTATGTTTCGAACCATTCCTGTGACACTAGTTATAGATTGCGATGCTTCACTTCAGGTTTACTGTATCCCTTGGGCCTTCTTATTGACGATGAAACACAGAAATTGCATCGGAATTAAATAAAAAAGCACAATGCCGACTTAAGTACAAGGAGACTGACTCTTCTTACTGACTATATTTTCAACCATTCCTGTGAGACTAGTTATAGATTCCGATGCTCCACTTCAGGTTTACTGTATTCCTCTGACCTTCTTATTGACGATGAAACACAGATATTGTATCGGAATTAAATAGAAACGGCACAATGTCGACTAAAGTACAAGAAGACTGACTCTTCTTACTGACTATGTTTTGAACCATTCCTGTGACTCTAGTTATAGATTCCGATGCTTCACTTCAGGTTTACTGTATCCCTCTGACCTTCTTATTGACGATGAAACACAGAAATTGCATCGTAATTAAATAAAAAGGCACAATGCCGACTTAAGTACAAGAAGACTGACTCTTCTTACTGACTATGATTTGAACCATTCCTGTGACACTAGCTATAGATTCAAATGCTTCACTTCAGGTTTACTGTATTCCACTGACCTCCTTATTGACGATGAAACACAGAAATTGCATCGGAATTAAATACAAAAGACACATTGCCTACTTAAGTACAAGAAGACTGACTCTTCCTACTCTCTATGTTTTGAACAATTCCTGTGAAACTAGTTATAGATTCCGATGCTTCACTTCAGGTTTACTGTATTCCTCAGACCTTCGTATTGACGATGAAACACAGAAATCGCATCGGAATTAAATGCAAAAGGCACACTGCCGACTTAAGTACAAGAAGACTGACTCTTCTTTCTGACTATGTTTCGAACCATTCCTGTGACACTAGTTATAGATTCCGATGCTTCACTTCAGGTTTACTGTATCCCTCTGACCTTCTTATTGACGATGAAACACAGAAATTGCATCGGAATAAATAGAAAAGGCACAATGCCGACTTGAGTACAAGAAGATTGACTCTTCTTAATGTCTATGTTTTTAACCATTCCTTTGACACTAGTTACATATTCCGATCCTTCATTTCAGGTTTCCTGCATCCCTTGGACCTTCTTATTGACGATGAAACACAGACATTGGATCGGAATTAAATACAAAAGGCACAATGCCGACATAAGTACAAGAAGACTGATCCTTCTTACTGTCTATGTTTTGAACCATTCCTGTGACACTAGTTATAGATTCCGATGCTTCACTTTAGGTTTACTGTATCCCTCTGACCTTCTTAGTGACGATGATACACAGAAATTGCATCGGAATTAAATACAATAGGCACAATGAGGACTTAAGTACAAGAAGACTGACTCTTCTTACTGACTATATTTTGAACAATTCCTGTGACACTAGTTATAGATTCCGATGATTCACATCCGGTTTACTGTATCCCTTGGACCTTCTTATTGACGATGAAACACAGATATTGCACCGGAATTAAATAGAAAAGGCACAATGCCGACTTAAGTACAAGAAGACTGACTCATCCTACTGTATATGTTTTAATCCATTCCTGTGACACTAGTTACAGATTCCGATGCCTCACTTCAGGATTACTGTATCCCTCTTACCTTCTTATTAACGATGAAACACAGAAATTACATCGGAATTAAACACAAAAGGGACAATGCCGACTTAAGTACAAGAAGACTGACTCTTCCTACTGTCTATGTTTTGAACCTTTCCTGTGAACCCAGTTATAGATTCCGATACTTCACTTCAGGTTTACTGTATACCTCTGACCTTCGTATTGACGATGAAACACCGAAATTGCATCGCAATTAAATACAAATGGCACAATGCCGACTAAAGTACAAGTAGACTGACTCTTCTTAATGTCTATGATTTGAACTGTTCCTGTGACACTAGTTATAGATTCTGATGCTTCACTTCAGGTTTACTGTATCCCTCTGACTTTCTTATTGACGACGAAACACAGAAATTGCATTGGAATTAAATAGAAAAGGCACAATGCCGACTTAAGTACAGGAAGACTGCCTGTTTCTACTGTCTATGTTTTGAACCATTCCTGTTACAATAGTTATAGATTCCGATGCTTCACTTTAGGTACACTGTATCCCTCTGACCTTCTTATTGACGATGAAACACAGAAATTGCATCGAAATTAAATACAAAAGGCACAATGCTGACTTAAGTACAAGAAGACTGATTTTTCTTATTGTCTATGTTTTTAACCATTCCTGTGACACTAGTTATAGATTCCGATGCTTCACTTCATATTGACTGTATCCCTTGGACCTTCTTATTGACGATGAAACACAGAAATAGCATCGGAATTAAATACAAAAGCACAATGCCGACTTTAGTACAAGAAGACTGACTCTTGTTACTGTCTATGTTTTGAACAAAATTTGTGACACTAGTTATAGATTCCGATGCTTCACTTCAGGTTTACTGTATCCCTTGGTCCTTCTTACCGACGATGAAACACAGATATTGCATCGGAAGTAAATACAAAAGGCACAATGCCTACTTAAGTACAAGAAGACTGAGTCATCTTTCTGTCTATGTTTTGAACCATTCCTATGACACTAGTAATTGATTCCGATGCTTCACTTCATATTGACTGTATCCCTTGGACCTTCTTATTGACGACGAAACACGGAAATTGCATCGGAATTAAATAAAAAAGGCACAATGCTGACATAGGTACAAGAAGACTGACTCATCTTACTGACTATATTTTCAAAAATTCCTATGAGACTAGTTATAGATTTGATGCTTCACTTCAGGTTTACTGTATCCCTCTGACCTTCTTAATGACGATGAAACACAGATATTGCATCGGAATTAAATAGAAACGGCACAATGTCGACTAAAGTACAAGAAGACTGACTCTTCCTACTGACTATGTTTTGAACCATTCCTGTGACACTAATTATAGATTCTGATGTTTCACTTCCGTTTTACTGTATCCCTTGGACCTTCTTATTGACGATGAAACACAGATATTGCATCGGAATTAAATAGAAACGGCACAATGCCGACTTAAGTACAAGAAGACTGACTCTTCCTACTGTATATGTTTTGATCCATTCCTGTGACACTAGTTACAGATTCCGATGCTTCACTTCAGGATTACTGTATCCCTCTGACCTTCGTATTGACGATGAAACATCGAAATTGCATCGCAATTAAATACAAAAGGCACAATGCCGACTTAAGTACAAGTTGACTGACTCTTCTTACTGTCTATGATTTGAACCATTCCAGTGACACTAGTTATAGATTCTGATGCTTCACTTCAGGCTTACTGTATCCCTCTGACCTTCTTATTGACGACCAAACATTGAAATTGCATCGAAATTAAATAAAAAGGCACAATGCTGACTTAAGTACAAGAAGACTGACTCTTCTTACTGACTATGTTTGAACCATTTCTGTGACACTAGTTATAAATCCCGATGCTTCACTTCAGGTTTACTGAATCCATTGGACCTTCTTATTGACGATGAATCACAGAAATTGCATCGGAATTAAATAGAAAAAGCACAATGCCTACTTATGTACAAGAAAGCTGACTCTTCTTACTGTCTATGATTTGAACTATTCCTGTGACACTAGTTATAGATTCCGATGCTTCACATCAGGTTTACTGTATCCCTTGGAATTTCTTATTGACGATGAAACACAGAAATTGCATCGGAATTAAATAGAAAAGGCACAATGCCGACTTAAGTACAAGAAGACTGACTGTTTCTACTGTCTATGCTTAGAACCATTCCTGTGACACTAGTTATAGATTCCGATGCTTCACTTCAGGTTAACTGTATCCCTCTGACCTTCTTATTGACGATGAAACACAGAAATTGCGTCGGAATTAAATACAAAAGGCACAATGCCGACTTAAGTACAAGAAGACTGATTTTTCTTACTGTCTATGTTTTGAACCATTCCTGTAACACTAGTTATAGATTCCGATGCCTCTCCTCAGGTTTACTGTATCCCGTGGACCTCCTTATTGACGATGAAACACAGAAATTGCATCGGAATTAAATACAAAAGCCACAATGCCGACTTTAGTACAAGAAGACTGACTCATGTTACTGTCTATGTTTTGAACCATTCCTGTGACACTAGTTATAGATTCCGATGCTTCACTTCAGGTTTACTGTTTACCTCTGACCGTCTTATTGACGATGAAACACAGAAATTGCATAGAAATTTTATAGAAAAGGCACAATGCCGACTTAGGTACAAGAAGACTGACTCATCTTACTGACTATGTTTTGAACCATTCCTGTGACACTAGTTATAGATTCCGATGCTTAACTTTTGGTTTACTGTATCCCTCTGACCTTCTTATTGACGATGAAACACAGAAAATGCATGGTAATAAAATGAAAAGGCACAATGCCGACTTAAGTACAAGAAGACCGTCTCTTCTTACTGACTATGTTTTGAACCATTCCTGTGACACTAGCTATTGATTCAAATGCTTCACTTCAGGTTTACTGTATTCCACTGACCTCCTTATTGACGATGAAACACAGAAATTGCATCGGAATTAAATACAATAGGCACATTGCCTACTTAAGTACAAGAAGACTGACTCTTCCTACTCTCTATGTTTTGAACCATTCCTGTGAAACTAGTTATAGATTCCGATGCTTCACTTCAGGTTTACTGTATTCCTCTGACCTTTTTATTTACGATGAAACACAGAAATTGCATCGGAATTAAATACAAAAGGCACACTGCCGACTTAAGTACAAGAAGACTGATTCTTCTTACTGTCTATGTTTTGAACCATTCCTGTAACTCTAGTTATAGATTCCGATGCTTCTCTTCAGGTTTACTGTATCCCTTGGACCTTCCTATTGACGATGAAACACAGAAATTGCATCGGAATTAAATACAAAATTCACAATGCCGACTTAAGTACAAGAAGACTGACTCTTGTTACTGTCTATGTTTTGAACCATTCCTGTGACACTAGTTATAGATTCCGTAGCTTCACTTCAGATTTACTATATCCCTTGGATCTTCTTATTGACGACGAAACACAGAAATTGCATCGGAATTAAATAGATAAGGCTCAATGCCGACTTAAGTAAAAGAAAACTGACTCTTCTTACTGTCTATGTTTTGAACCATTCCTGTTACACTTGTTATAGGTTCCGATGCTTCACTTCAGGTTTACTGTTTACCTCTGACCGTCTTATTGACGAGGAAACACACAAATTGCATGGAAATTATATAGAAAAGGCACAATGCCGACTTAAGTGCAAGAAGACTGACTCATCTTACTGACTATGTTTCGAACCATTCCTGTGACACTAGTTATAGATTGCGATGCTTCACTTCAGGTTTACTGTATCCCTTGGACCTTCTTGTTGACGATGAAACACAGAAATTGCATCGGAATTAAATACAAAAGGCACACTGCCGACTTAAGTACAAGAAGACTGACTCTTCTTTCTGACTATGTTTCGAACCATTCCTGTGACACTAGTTATAGATTCCGATGCTTCACTTCAGGTTTACTGTATCCCTCTGACCTTCTTATTGACGATGAAACACAGAAATTGCATTGGAATAAATAGAAAAGGCACAATGCCGACTTGAGTACAAGAAGATTGACTCTTCTTACTGTCTATGTTTTTAACCATTCCTTTGACACTAGTTACAAATTCCGATCCTTCATTTCAGGTTTCCTGCATCCCTTGGACCTTCTTATTGACGATGAAACACAGAAATTGGATCGGAACTAAATACAAAAGGCACAATGCCGACATAAGTACAAGAAGACTGATCCTTCTTACTGTCTATGTTTTGAACCATTCCTGTGACACTAGTTATGGATTCCGATGCTTCACTTTAGGTTTACTGTATCCCTCTGACCTTCTTATTGACGATGATACACAGAAATTGCATCGGAATTAAATACAATAGGCACAATGCCGACATAAGTACAAGAAGACTGACTCTTCTTACTGACTATATTTTGAACCATTCCTGTGACACTAGTTATAGATTCCGACGATTCACATCCGGTTTACTGTATCCCTTGGACCTTCTTATTGACGATGAAACACAGATATTGCACCGGAATTAAATAGAAAAGGCACAATGCCGACCTAAGTACAAGAAGACTGACTCATCCTACTGTATATGTTTTGATCCATTCCTGTGACACTAGTTACAGATTCCGATGCCTCACTTCAGGATTACTGTATCCCTCTTACCATCTTATTAACGATGAAACACAGAAATTACATCGGAATTAAACACAAAAGGGACAATGCCGACTTAAGTACAAGAAGACTGACTCTTCCTACTGTCTATGTTTTGAACCTTTCCTGTGAACCCAGTTATAGATTCCGATACTTCACTTCAGGTTTACTGTGTACCTCTGACCTTCGTATTGACGATGAAACACCGAAATTGCATCGCAATTAAATACAAATGGCACAATGCCGACTAAAGTACAAGTAGACTGACTCTTCTTAATGTCTATGATTTGAACTATTCCTGTGACACTAGTTATAGATTCTGATGCTTCACTTCAGGTTTACTGTATCCCTCTGACCTTCTTATTGACGACGAAACACAGAAATTGCATCGGAATTAAATAGAAAAGGCACAATGCCGACTTAAGTACAGGAAGACTGTCTGTTTCTACTGTCTATGTTTTGAACCATTCCTGTGACAATAGTTATAGATTCCGATGCTTCACTTTAGGTAAACTGTATCCCTCTGACCTTCTTATTGACGATGAAACACAGAAATTGCATCGAAATTAAATACAAAAGGCACAATGCTGACTTAAGTACAAGAAGATTGATTTTTCTTATTGTCTATGTTTTTAACCATTCCTGTGACACTAGTTATAGATTCCGATGCTTCACTTCATATTGACTGTATCCCTTGGACCTTCTTATTGACGATGAAACACAGAAATTGCATCGGAATTAAATACAAAAGGCACAATGCCGACTTTAGTACAAGAAGACTGACTCTTGTTACTGTCTATGTTTTGAACAAAATTTCTGACACTAGTTATAATTTCCGATGCTTCACTTCAGGTTTACTGTATCCCTTGGTCCTTCTTACCGACGATGAAACGCAGATATTGCATCGGAAGTAAATACAAAAGGCACAATGCCGACTTAAGTACAAGAAGACTGAGTCATCTTTCTGTCTATGTTTTGAACCATTCCTATGACACTAGTAATTGATTCCGATGCTTCACTTCATATTGACTGTATCCCTTGGACCTTCTTATTGACGACGAAACACGGAAATTGCATCGGAATTAAATAAAAAAGGCACAATGCTGACATAGGTACAAGAAGACTGACTCATCTTACTGACTATATTTTCAACCATTCCTATGAGACTAGTTATAGATTTGATGCTTCACTTCAGGTTTACTGTATCCCTCTGACCTTCTTAATGACGATGAAACACAGATATTGCATCGGAATTAAATAGAAACGGCACAATGTCGACTAAAGTACAAGAAGACTGACTCTTCCTACTGACTATGTTTTGAACCATTCCTGTGACACTAATTATAGATTCTGATGTTTCACTTCCGTTTTACTGTATCCCTTGGACCTTCTTATTGACGATGAAACACAGATATTGCATCGGAATTAAATAGAAAAGGCACAATGCCGACTTAAGTACAAGAAGACTGACTCTTCCTACTGTATATGTTTTGATCCATTCCTGTGACACTAGTTACAGTTTCCGATGCTTCACTTCAGGATTACTGTATCCCTCTGAATTCGTATTGACGATGAAACATCGAAATTGCATCGCAATTAAATACAAAAGGCACAATGCCGACTTAAGTACAAGTAGACTGACTCTTCTTACTGTCTATGATTTGAACCATTCCAGTGACACTAGTTATAGATTCTGATGCTTCACTTCAGGTTTACTGTATCCCTCTGACCTTCTTATTGACGACCAAACATTGAAATTGCATCGGAATTAAATAAAAAAAAAGCACAATGCTGACTTAAGTACAAGAAGACTGACTCTTCTTACTGACTATGTTTGAACCATTTCTGTGACACTAGTTATAAATCCCGATGCTTCACTTCAGGTTTACTGAATCCATTGGACCTTCTTATTGACGATGAATCACAGAAATTGCATCGGAATTAAATAGAAAAAGCACAATGCCTACTTATGTACAAGAAAGCTGACTCTTCTTACTGTCTATGATTTGAACTATTCCTGTGACACTAGTTATAGATTCCGATGCTTCACATCAGGTTTACTGTATCCCTTGGAATTTCTTATTGACGATGAAACACAGAAATTGCATCGGAATTAAATAGAAAAGGCACAATGCCGACTTAAGTACAAGAAGACTGACTGTTTCTACTGTCTATGCTTAGAACCATTCCTGTGACACTAGTTATAGATCCCGATGCTTCACTTCAGGTTAACTGTATCCCTCTGACCTTCTTATCGACGATGAAACACAGATATTGCATCGGAATTAAATACAAAAGGCACAATGCCGACTTAAGTACAAGAAGACTGACTCATGTTACTGTCTATGTTTTGAACCATTCCTGTGACACTAGTTATAGATTCCGATGCTTCACTTCAGGTTTACTGTTTACCTCTGACCGTCTTATTGACGATGAAACACAGAAATTGCATAGAAATTTTATAGAAAAGGCACAATGCCGACTTAAGTACAAGAAGACTGACTCATCTTACTGACTTTGTTTTGAACCATTCCTGTGACACTAGTTATAGATTGCGATGCTTCACTTCAGGTTTACTGTATCCCTTGGACCTTCTTATTGACGATGAAACACAGAAATTGCATCGGAATTAAATAAAAAAGTACAATGCCGCCTTAAGTACAAGGAGACTGACTCTACTTACTGACTATGTTTTCAACCATTCCTGTGAGACTAGTTATAGATTCCGATGCTTCACTTCAGGTTCACTGTATTCCTCTGACCTTCTTATTGACGATGAAACACAGATATTTCATCGGAATTAAATAGAAACGGCACAATTTCGACTAAAGTACAAGAACACTGACTCTTCTTACTGACTATGTTTTAAACCATTCCTGTGACACTAGTTATAGATTCCGATGCTTAACTTTTGGTTTACTGTATCCCTCTGACCTTCTTATTGACGATGAAACACAGAAATTGCATGGTAATAAAATGAAAAGGCACAATGCCGACTTAAGTACAAGAAGACCGTCTCTTCTTACTGACTATGTTTTGAACCATTCCTGTGACACTAGCTATTGATTCAAATGCTTCACTTCAGGTTTACTGTATTCCACTGACCTCCTTATTGACGATGAAACACAGAAATTGCATCGGAATTAAATACAATAGGCACATTGCCTACTTAAGTACAAGAAGACTGACTCTTCCTACTCTCTATGTTTTTAACCATTCCTGTGAAACTAGTTATAGATTCCGATGCTTCACTTCAGGTTTACTGTATTCCTCTGACCTTTTTATTGACGATGAAACACAGAAATTGCATCGGAATTAAATACAAAAGGCACACTGCCGACTTAAGTACAAGAAGACTGATTCTTCTTACTGTCTATGTTTTGAACCATTCCTGTAACTCTAGTTATAGATTCCGATGCTTCTCTTCAGGTTTACTTTATCCCTTGGACCTTCCTATTGACGATGAAACACAGAAATTGCATCGGAATTAAATACAAAATTCACAATGCCGACTTTAGTACAAGAAGACTGACTCTTGTTACTGTCTATGTTTTGAACCATTCCTGTGACACTAGTTATAGATTCCGTAGCTTCACTTCAGATTTACTATATCCCTTGGATCTTCTTATTGACGACGAAACACAGAAATTGCATCGGAATTAAATAGATAAGGCTCAATGCCGACTTAAGTAAAAGAAAACTGACTCTTCTTACTGTCTATGTTTTGAACCATTCCTGTTACACTTGTTATAGGTTCCGATGCTTCACTTCAGGTTTACTGTTTACCTCTGACCGTCTTATTGACGAGGAAACACAGAAATTGCATGGAAATTATATAGAAAAGGCACAATGCCGACTTAAGTGCAAGAAGACTGACTCATCTTACTGACTATGTTTTGAACCATACCTGTGACACTAGTTATAGATTGCGATGCTTCACTTGAGGTTTACTGTATCCCTTGGACCTTCTTATTGACGATGAAACACAGAAATTGCATCGGAATTAAATAATAAAGGCACAATGCCGACTTAAGTACAAGAAGACTGACTCTTCTTACTGACTATTTTTTCCACCATTCCTGTGAGACTAGTTATAGATTCCGATGCTTCACTTCTGGTTTACTGTATTCCTCTGACCTTCTTATTGACGATGAAACACAGATATTGCTTCGGAAATAAATAGAAACGGCACAATGTCGACTAAAGTACAAGAAGGCTGACTCTTCTTACTGACTGTGTTTTGAACCATTCCTGTGACGCTAGTTATAGATTCCGACGCTTCACTTCAGGTTTACTGTATCCCTCTGACCTTCTTATTGACGATGAAACACAGAAATTGCATCGGAATTAAATAAAAAGGCACAATGCCGACTTAAGTACAAAAAGACTGACTCTTATTACTCTCTGTGTTTTGAACCATTCCTGTGACACTAGTTATAGATTCCGATGCTTCACTTCAGGGATACTGTATCCCTCTGAACTTCTTATTGACGATGAAACACAGAAATTACATCGGAATTAAATACAAAAGGCACAATGCCGACTTAAGTACAAGAAGACTATCTCTTCTTACTGCCTATGCTTTGAACCTTTCCTGTGAACCTAGTTATAGATTCCGATGGTTCACTTCAGAGTTACTGTATCCCTTGGACCTTCTTATTGTCGATGAATCACAGAAATTGCATCGGAATTATATACAAAAAGGCACAATGCCGACTTAAGTACAAGAATACTTACTCTTCCTACTGTCCATGTTTTGAACCATTCCCGTGGCACTATTTATAGATTCCGATGCTTCACTTCACGTTTACTGTATCCCTCTGACCTTCTTATTGACGATGTAACACCGAAATTGCATCGGAATTAAATACAAAAGGCACAATGCCGACATAAGTAGAAGAAAACTGACCCTTCTTAATGTCTATGTCTTGAACGATTCCTGTGACACTAGTTATAGAATCCGATGCTTCATTTCAGGTTTACTGTATCCCTTGGACCTTCTCATTGATGATGAAACACAGAAAGTGCATCGGAATTAAATAGAAAAGGCACAATGCCGACTTAAGTACACGAAGACTGACTCTTCTTACTGTCTATGTTTGAACCACTCCTGTGACGTTAGTTACAGATTCTGATGCTTCACTTCAGGTTTACTGTATTCCTCTCACCTTCTTATTGACGATGAAACACAGAAATTGCGTCAGAATTAAATAGAAAAGGCACAATGCCGACTTAAGTACAAGAAGACTGACTGTTCCTACTCTCTATGTTTTCAACCAATCCTGTGACACTAGTTATAGATTCCGATGCCTCACTTCAGGTTTAGTGTATCCCTTGGACCTTCCTATTGACAATGAAACACAGAAATTGCATCGGAATTAAATAGAAAAGGCACAATGCCGACTTAAGTACAAGAAGACTGACTCTTCTTACTATGATTTGAACCATTCCTGTGACACTAGTTATAGATTCCGATGCTTCACTTCAGTTTTATTGTATCCCTCTGACCTTCTTATTGACGATGAAACACAGAAATTACATCGGAATTAAATACAAAAGGCACAATGCCGACTTAAGTACAAGAAGACTAACTATTCTTACTGTCTATGTTTTGAAGCTTTCCTGTGAACCTAGTTATAGATTCCGATGCTTCACTTCCGGTTTACTGTATCCCTTGGACCTTCTTACTGACGATGAAACACAGAAATTGCATCGGAATTAAATACAAAAGGCATAATGCCGACTTTAGTACAAGAAGACTGACTCTTGTTACTGTCTATGTTTTGAACAAATCGTGTGACACTAGTTATAGATTCCGATGCTTCACTTCAGGTTTACTGTATCCCTTATACCTTCTTATCGACGATGAAACACAGATATTGCATCGGAATTGAATACAAAAGGCACAATGCCGACTTAAGTACAACAAGACTGACTCATCTTACTGTCTATGCTTTGAACCATTCCTGTGACACTAGTAATTGATTCCGATGCTTCTCTTCATATTGGCTGTATCCCTTGGACCTTCTTATTGACGACGAAACACAGAAATTGCATCGGAATTAAATAAAAAAGGCACAATGCTGACTTCAGTACAAGAAGAATGACTCTTCTTACTGACTATATTTTCAACCAATCCTGTGAGACTAGTTATAGATTGGATGCTTCACTTCAGGTTTACTGTATCCCTCTGACCTTCTTATTGACGATGAAACACAGATATTGCATCGGAATTAAATAGAAACGGCACAATGTCGACTAAAGTACAAGAAGACTGCCTCTTCCTACTGACTATGTTTTGAACCATTCCTGTACCACTAATTATAGATTCTGATGTTTCACTTCCGGTTTACTGTATCCCTTGGACCTTCTTATTGACGATGAAACACAGATATTGCATCGGCAATTAAATAGAAAAGGCACAAGTACAGGAAGACTGACTCTTCCTACTGTATATGTAATGATCCATTCCTGTGACACTAGTTATAGATTCCGATGCATCACTTCAGGATTACTGTATCCCTCTGACCTTCTTATTGACGATGAAACACAGAAATTACATCGGAATTAAATACAAAACGCACAATGCCGACTTAAGTACAAGAAGACTGACTCTTCTTACTGTCTATGTTTTGAACCTTCCTGTGAACCTAGTTATAGATTCCGATGCTTCACTTCAGGTTTACTGTATTCTTCTGACCTTCGTATTGACGATGAAACACCGAAATTGCATCGCAATTAAATACAAAAGGCACAATGCCGACTTAAGTACAAGTAGACTGACTCTTCTTGCTGTCTATGATTTGAACCATTCCTGTGACACTAGTTATAGATTCTGATGCTTCACTTCAGGTTTACTGTATCCCTCTGACCTTCTTATTGATGACGAAACACAGAAATTGCATCGGAATTAAATAAAAAGGCACAATGCTGACTTAAGTACATGTAGACTGACTCTTCTTACTGACTATGTTTTGAACCATTCCTGTGACACTAGTTATAGATTCCGATGCTTCACTTCAGGTTTTCTGTATCCCTTGGACCTTCTTATTGACGACGAAACACAAAAATTGCATCGGAATTAAATAGAAAAGGCACAATGCCGACTTAAGTACATGAAGACTGACTGTTTCTACTGTCTATCTTTTGAACCATTCCTGTGACACTTGTTATAGATTCCGATGCTTCACTTCAGGTTTACTGGCTCCCTCTGACCTTCTTATTGACGATGAAAAACAGAAATTGCATCGGATTTAAATACAAAAGGTATAACGCCGACTTAAGTACAAGTAGACTGACTCTTCATACCTTCTATGTTTTAAACCACTCCTGTTACACTAGTTATAGATTTTGTGCTTCACTTCAGGTTTACTGTATCCCTCTGACCTTCTTATTGACGATGAAACACAGAAATTGCATCGGAATTAAATACAAAAGGCACAATGCCGACTTAAGTACAAGAAGACTTACTCTTCTTACTGTCTATGTTTTGAACAATTCCTGTGCCACTAGTTATAGATTCCGATGCTTCACTTCGGGTTTACTGTATCCCTTGGGCCTTCTTATCGACGATGAAACACAGATATTGCATCGGAATTAAATACAAAAAGCACAATGCCGACTTAAGTACAAGAAGACTGACTCTTCCTACTGTCTATGTTTTGAACCATTCCTGTTACACTAGTTATAGATTCCGATGCTTCACTTCAGGTTTACTGTTTACCTCTGACCGTCTTATTGACGATGAAACACTGAAATTGCATCGAAATTAAATACAAAAGTCACAATGCCGACTTAAGTACAAGAAGACTGACTCTTCTTACTGACTATGCTTTGAACCATTCCTGTCACACTAGTTATAGATTCCGATGCTTCACTTCAGGTTTACTGTATCCCTCTGACCTTCTTATTGACGATGAAACACAGAAATTGCATCGGAATTAAATAGAAACGGCACAATGCCGACTCAAGTACAAGAAGACTGACTCTTCCTACTGACTATGTTTTGAACCATTCCTGTGACACTAATTATAGATTCTGATGTTTCACCTCAGGTTTACTGTATACCTCTGTCCTTCTTATTGACGACGAAACACAGAAATTGCATCGGAATTAAATATAAAAGGCACAATGCCGATTTAAGTACAAGAGGACTGACTCTTCTTACTGACTATGCTTTGAACCATTCCTGTCACACGAGTTATAGACTCCGATGCTTCACTTCAGGTTTACTGTATCCCTCTGACCTTCTTATTGACGTTGAAACACAGAAATTGCATCGGAATAAATACAAAAGGCACAATGCCGACTTAAGTACAAGAAGACTGACTCTTCCTACTGTCTATGTTTGAACCATTCCTGTGACACTAGTTATAGATTCCGATGCGTCACTTCAGGTTTACTGTATTCCTCTGACCGTCGTATTGACGATGAAACACAGAAACTGCATCGGAATTAAATAGAAAAGGCACAGTGCCGACTTTAGTACAAGAAGACTAACTCTTCCTTCTGTCTATGTTTTGAATCATTCCTGTGACACTAGTTATAGATTCCGATGCTTCACTTCAGGTTTACTGTATCCCTCTGACCTACATATTGACGATTAAACACAGAAATTGCATCGGAATTAAATACAAAAGGCACAATGACGAGGCAAGTACCAGAAGACTGACTCTTCCTACTCTCTATGTTTTGAACCATTCCTGTGACACTAGTTATAAATTCCGATGCTTCACTTCAGGTTTACTATATCCCTCTGACCTTCTTATTGACGATGAAACACAGAAATTGCATCGGAATTAAATAGAAAAGGCACGATGCTTACTTAAGTAGAAGAAGACTGACTCTTCTTACTGTCTATGATTTCAACCATTCCTGTGACACTAGTTATAGATTCCGATGCTTCACTTCTGGTTTACTGGATCCCTTGACCTTCTTATTGACGATGAAAAACAGAAATTGCATCGGATTTAAATACTAAAGGTATAACGCCGACTTAAGTACAAGTAGACTGACTCTTCATACCTTCTATGTTTTAAACCACTCCTGTTACACTAGTTATAGATTTTGATGCTTCACTTCAGGTTTACTGTATCCCACTGACCTTCTTATTGACGATGAAACACAGAAATTGCATCGGAATTAAATACAAAGGGCACAATGCCGACATAAGTGCAAGAAGGCTGACTCTTACTACTGTCTATGTTTTGAACCATTCCTGTGACACTAGTTATAGATTCCGATGCTTCACTTCAGGTTTACTGTATCCCTTGGACCTTCTTATCGACGATGAAACACAGATATTGCATCGGAATTAAATACAAAAGTCACAATGCCGACTTAAGTACAAGAAGACTGACTCAACTTACTGTCTATGTTTTGAACCATTCCTGTGACACTAGTTATAGATTCCGATGCTTCACTTTAGATTTACAGTATCCCTTAGACCTTCCTATTGACGACGAAACACAGAAATAGCATCGGAATTGAATAGAAAAGGCACAATGCCGACTTAAGTACAAGAAGACTGACTCCTCCAACTGCCTATGTTTGAACCATTCCTGTTACACTAGTTATAGATTCCAATCCTGCACTTCAGGTTTACTGTTTACCTCTGACCGTCTTATTGACGATGAAACACAGAAATTGCATCGAAATTAAATAGAAAAGGCACAATGCCGACTTAAGTACAAGAAGACTTACTCTTCTTACTGACTATGCTTTGAACCATTCCTGTCACACTAGTTATAGATTCCGATGCTTCACTTCAGGTTTACTGTATCCCTCTGACCTTCTTATTGACGATGAAACACAGAAATTGCATCGGAATTAAATAGAAACGGCACAATGCCGACTCAAGTACAAGAAGACTGACTCTTCCTACTGACTATGTTTTGAACCATTCCTGTGACACTAATTATAGATTCTGATGTTTCACCTCAGGTTTACTGTATACCTCTGTCCTTCTTATTGACGACGAAACACAGAAATTGCATCGGAATTAAATATAAAAGGCACAATGCCGATTTAAGTACAAGAGGACTGACTCTTCTTACTGACTATGCTTTGAACCATTCCTGTCACACGAGTTATAGACTCCGATGCTTCACTTCAGGTTTACTGTATCCCTCTGACCTTCTTATTGACGTTGAAACACAGAAATTGCATCGGAATAAATACAAAAGGCACAATGCCGACTTAAGTACAAGAAGACTGACTCTTCCTACTGTCTATGTTTGAACCATTCCTGTGACACTAGTTATAGATTCCGATGCGTCACTTCAGGTTTACTGTATTCCTCTGACCGTCGTATTGACGATGAAACACAGAAACTGCATCGGAATTAAATAGAAAAGGCACAGTGCCGACTTTAGTACAAGAAGACTAACTCTTCCTTCTGTCTATGTTTTGAATCATTCCTGTGACACTAGTTATAGATTCCGATGCTTCACTTCAGGTTTACTGTATCCCTCTGACCTACATATTGACGATTAAACACAGAAATTGCATCGGAATTAAATACAAAAGGCACAATGACGAGGCAAGTACCAGAAGACTGACTCTTCCTACTCTCTATGTTTTGAACCATTCCTGTGACACTAGTTATAAATTCCGATGCTTCACTTCAGGTTTACTATATCCCTCTGACCTTCTTATTGACGATGAAACACAGAAATTGCATCGGAATTAAATAGAAAAGGCACGATGCTTACTTAAGTACAAGAAGACTGACTCTTCTTACTGTCTATGATTTCAACCATTCCTGTGACACTAGTTATAGATTCCGATGCTTCACTTCTGGTTTACTGGATCCCTTGACCTTCTTATTGACGATGAAAAACAGAAATTGCATCGGATTTAAATACTAAAGGTATAACGCCGACTTAAGTACAAGTAGACTGACTCTTCATACCTTCTATGTTTTAAACCACTCCTGTTACACTAGTTATAGATTTTGATGCTTCACTTCAGGTTTACTGTATCCCACTGACCTTCTTATTGACGATGAAACACAGAAATTGCATCGGAATTAAATACAAAGGGCACAATGCCGACATAAGTGCAAGAAGGCTGACTCTTACTACTGTCTATGTTTTGAACCATTCCTGTGACACTAGTTATAGATTCCGATGCTTCACTTCAGGTTTACTGTATCCCTTGGACCTTCTTATCGACGATGAAACACAGATATTGCATCGGAATTAAATACAAAAGTCACAATGCCGACTTAAGTACAAGAAGACTGACTCAACTTACTGTCTATGTTTTGAACCATTCCTGTGACACTAGTTATAGATTCCGATGCTTCACTTTAGATTTACAGTATCCCTTAGACCTTCCTATTGACGACGAAACACAGAAATAGCATCGGAATTGAATAGAAAAGGCACAATGCCGACTTAAGTACAAGAAGACTGACTCCTCCAACTGCCTATGTTTGAACCATTCCTGTTACACTAGTTATAGATTCCAATCCTGCACTTCAGGTTTACTGTTTACCTCTGACCGTCTTATTGACGATGAAACACAGAAATTGCATCGAAATTAAATAGAAAAGGCACAATGCCGACTTAAGTACAAGAAGACTGACTATTCTTACTGACTATGTTTTGAACCATTCCTGTGACACTAATTATAGATTGCGATGCTTCACTTCAGGTTTACAGTATCATTTGGACCTTCTTATTGACGATGAAACACAGAAATTGCATCGGAATTAAATACAAAAGGCACAATGCCGATTTAAGTACAAGAGGACTGACTCTTCTTACTGACTATGCTTTGAACCATTCCTGTTACACTAGTTATAGATTCCGATGCTTCACATCAGGTTTACTGTATCCCTCTGACCTTCTTATTGACGATGAAACACAGAAATTGCATCGGAATTAAATACAAAAGGCACAATGCCGACTTAAGTACAAGAAGACTGATTCTTCCTACTGACTATGAATTGAACCATTCCTGTGACACTAATTATAGATTCTGATGTTTCACTTCAGGTTTACTGTATACCTCTGACCTTCTTATTGACGACGAAACACAGAAATTGCATCGGAATTAAATACAAAAGGCACAATGCCGATTTAAGTACAAGAGGACTGACTCTTCTTACTGACTATGCTTTGAACCATTCCTGTCACAATAGTTATAGATTCCGATGCTTCACTTCAGGTTTACTGTATCCCTCTGACCTTCTTATTGACGATGAAACACAGAAATTGCATCGGAACAAAATACAAAAGGCACAATGCCGACTTAAGTACAAGAAGACTGACTCTTCCTACTGTCTATGTTTTGAAAGATTCCTGTGACACAAGTTATAGATTCCGATGCGTCACTTCAGGTTTACTGTATTCCTCTGACCGTCGTATTGGCGATGAAACACAGAAACTGTATCGGAATTAAATAGAAAAGGCACAGTGCCGACTTTAGTACAAGAAGACTAACTCTTCCTACTGTCTATGTTTTGAATCATTCCTGTGACACTAGTTATAGATTCCGATGCTTCACTTCAGGTTTACTGTATCCCTCTGACCTACATATTGACGATTAAACGCAGAAATTGCATCGGAATTAAATACAAAAGGCACAATGACGAGGCAAGTACCAGAAGACTGACTCTTCCTACTCTCTATGTTTTGAACCATTCCTGTGACACTAGTTATAAATTCCGATGCTTCACTTCAGGTTTACTATATCCCTCTGACCTTCTTGTTGACGATGAAAAACAGAAATTGCATCGGAATTAAATAGGAAAGGCACGATGCTGACTTAAGTACAAGAAGACTGACTCTTCTTACTGTCTATGATTTCAACCATTCCTGTGACACTAGTTATAGATTTCGATGCTTCACTTCAGGTTTACTGGATCACTCTGACCTTCTTATTGACGATGAAAAACAGAAATTGCATCGGAATTAAATACTAAAGGTATAACGCCGACTTAAGTACAAGTAGACTGACTCTTCATACCTTCTATGTTTTAAACCACTCCTGTTAAACTAGTTATAGATTTTGATGCTTCACTTCAGGTTTACTGTATCCTTCTGACCTTCTTATTGACGATGAAACACAGAAATTGCATCGGAATTAAATACAAAGGGCACAATGCCTACTTAAGTACAAGAAGGCTGACTCTTCCTACTGTCTATGTTTTGAACCTTTCCTGTGACACTAGTTATAGATTCCGATGCTTCACTTCAGGTTTACTGTATCCCTTGGACCTTCTTATCGACGATGAAACACAGATATTGCATCGGAATTAAATACAAAAGTCACAATGCCGACTTAAGTACAAGAAGACTGACTCTTCTTACTGTCTATGTTTTGAACAATTCCTGTGACACTAGTTATAGATTCCGATGCTTCACTTCAGGTTTACTGTATCCCTTGGACCTTCTTATCGACGATGAAACACAGATATTGCATCGGAATTAATTACAAAAGGCACAATGCCGACTTAATTACAAGAAGACTGACTCAACTTACTGTCTATGTTTTGAACCATTCCTGTGACACTAGTTATAGATTCCGATGCTTCACTTTAGATTTACAGTATCCCTTAGACCTTCTTATTGACGACGAAACACAGAAATAGCATCGGAATTGAATAGAAAAGGCACAATGCCGACTTAAGTACAAGAAGACTGACTCCTCCAACTGCCTATGCTTTGAACCATTCCTGTTACACTAGTTATAGATTCCAATCCTGCACTTCAGGTTTACTGTTTACCTCTGACCGTCTTATTGACGATGAAACACAGAAATTGCATCGAAATTAAATAGAAAAGGCACAATGCCGACTTAAGTACAAGAAGACTGACTATTCTTACTGACTATGTTTTGAACCATTCCTGCGACACTAATTATAGATTGCGATGCTTCACTTCAGGTTTACTGTACCCCTCTGACCGTCTTATTGACGATGAAACACAGAAATTGCATCGAAATTAAATAGAAAAGGCACAATGCCGACTTAAGTACAAGAAGACTGACTATTCTTACTGACTATGTTTTGAACCATTCCTGCGACACTAATTATAGATTGCGATGCTTCACTTCAGGTTTACTGTACCCCTCTGACCGTCTTATTGACGATGAAACACAGAAATTGCATCGGAATTAAATACAAAAGGCACAATGCCGATTTAAGTACAAGAGGACTGACTCTTCTTACTGACTATGACTGAACATGCTTTGAACCATTCCTGTCACACTAGTAATAGATTCCGATGCTTCACTTCAGGTTTACTGTATCCCTCTGACCTTCTTATTGACGATGAAACACAGAAATTGCATCGGAATAAAATACAAAAGGCACAATGCCGACTTAAGTACAAGAAGACTGACTCTTCCTACTGTCTATGTTTTGAACCATTCCTGTGACACTAGTTATAAATTCCGATGCGTCACTTCAGGTTTACTGTATTCCTCTGACCGTCGTATTGACGATGAAACACAGAAACTGCATCGGAATTAAATAGGAAAGGCACAGTGCCGACTTTAGTACAAGAAGACTAACTCTTCCTACTGTCTATGTTTTGAATCATTCCTGTGACACTACTTATAGATTCCGATGCTTCACTACAGGTTTACTGTATCCCTCTGACCTACATATTGACGATTAAACACAGAAATTGCATCGGAATTAAATACTAAAGGCACAATGACGAGGCAAGTACCAGAAGACTGACTCTTCCTACTCTCTATGTTTTGAACCATTCCTGTGACACTAGTTATAAATTCCGATGCTTCACTTCAGGTTTAATATATCCCTCTGACCTTCTTATTGACGATGAAACACAGAAATTGCATCGGAATTAAATAGAAAAGGCACGATGCTGACTTAAGTGCAAGAAGACTGACTCTTCTTACTGTCTATGATTTCAACCATTCCTGTGACACTAGTTATAGATTCAGATGCATCACTTCAGGTTTACTGGATCCCTCTGACCTTCTTATTGTCGATGAAAAACAGAAATTGCATCGGAATTAAATACTAAAGGTATAACGCCGACTTAAGTACAAGTAGACTGACTCTTCATACCTTCTATGCTTTAAACCACTCCTGTTACACTAGTTATAGATTTTCATGCTTCACTTCAGGTTTACTGTATCCCTCTGACCTTCTTATTGACGATGAAAAACAGAAATTGCTTCGGAATTAAATACAAAGGGCACAATGCCGACTTAAGTACAAGAAGGCTGACTCTTCCTACTGTCTATGTTTTGATCCATTCCTGTGACACTAGTTATAGATTCCGATGCTTCACTTCAGGTTTACTGTATCCCTCTGACCTTCTTATTGACAATATAATACAGAAAATGCATCGGAATAAAATACAAAAGGCACAATGCCGACTTAAGTACAAGAAGACTGACTCTTATTACTGTCTGTGATTTGAACCATTCCTGTGACACTAGTTATACATTCCGATGCTTCACTTCACGTTTTCTGTATCCCATGGACGTTCTTATTGACGATGAAACACAGAAATTGCATCGGAATTAAATACAAAAGGCACAACGCCGATTTATGTACAAAAGACTGACTCATCTCACTGTCTATGATTTGAAACATTCCTGTGACACTAGTTATAGATTCCGATGCTTCACTTCAGGTTTACTGTATCCCTTGGACCTTCTTATTGACGACGAAACACAAAAATTGCATCGGAATGAAATAGAAAAGGCACAATGCCGACATAAGTACATGAAGACTGACTGTTTCTACTGTCTATTTTTGAACCATTCCTGTGACACTAGTTATAGATTCCGATGCTTCACTTCAGGTTTACTGTATCCCTCTGACCTTCTTATTGGCGATGAAACACAGAAATTGCATCGTAATTAAATACAAAAGGCACAATGCCGACATAAGTACAAGGAGACTGATTCTTCTTACTGTCTATGTTTTGAACCATTCCTGTGACACAAGTTATAGATTCCGATGCTTCACTTCAGGTTTACTGTATCCCTTGGACTTTCTTATTGACGATGAAACACAGAAATTGCAATGCAATTAAATACAAAAGTCACAAGGCCAACTTAAGTACAAGAAGACTGACTCTTCTTACTGTCTAGGTTTTGAACAATTCCTGTGCCACTAGTTATAGATTCCGATTCTTCACTTCAGGTTTACTGTATCCCTTGGACCTTCTTATCGACGATGAAACACAGATATTGCATCGGAATTAAATACAAAAAGCACAATGCCGACTTAAGTACAAGAAAACTGACTCTTCCTACTGTCTATGTTTTGAACCATTCCTGTTACACTAGTTATAGATTCCGATGCTTCACTTCAGGTTTACTGTATACCTTGGACCTTCTTATTGACGACGAAACACAGAAATTGCATCGGAATTAAATAGAAATGGCACAATGCCGACTTAAGTACATGAAGACTGACTGTTTCTACTGTCTATATTTTGAACCATTCCTGTGACACTAGTTATAGATTCCGATGCTTCACTTCAGGTTTACTGTATCCCTTGGACCTGCTTATTGACGATGAAACACAGAAATTGCATCGGAATTAAATACAATAGGCACAATGCTTACTTAAGTACAAGAAGACTGACTCCTTACTGTCTATGATTTGATCAATTCCTGTGACACTAGTTATAGATTCCGATGCTTCACTTCAGGTTTACTGTATCCCTCTGACCTCCTTATTTACGATGAAACACAGGAATGGCATCGTAATTAAATAGAAAAGTTACAATGCCGACTTTAGTACTAGAAGACTGACTCTTCCTACTGAATAATGTTTAGAACCATTCCTGTGACACTAGTTATAGATTCCGTTGCTTCACTTCAGGTTTACTGCGTCCCTTTGACCTTCTTGTTGACGATGACACACAGAAATTGCATCAGAATTAGATACAAAAAGCACAATGCCGACTTCAGTGCAGGAGGACCGACTCTTCTTACTGTCTAAGTTTTGAACCATTCCTGTGACACTAGTTATAGATTCCGATGCTTCACTTCAGGTTTACTGTATCACTTGGACCTTTTTATTGACAACAAAACACAGGAATTGCATCGGAATTAATTAGAAAAGGCAGAATGCCGACTTAAGTACAAGAAGACTGACTCTTCCTACTGACTATGTTTTGAACCATTC
This sequence comes from Schistocerca americana, assembly GCF_021461395.2. Classification (NCBI taxonomy): domain Eukaryota; kingdom Metazoa; phylum Arthropoda; class Insecta; order Orthoptera; family Acrididae; genus Schistocerca; species Schistocerca americana. The sequence goes on from NC_060127.1 coordinate 234,234,462, forward strand.
CTGTGACACTAATTATAGATTCTGATGTTTCACTTCAGGTTTACTGTATACCTCTGACCTTCTTATTGACGACGAAACACAGAAATTGCATCGGAATTAAATACAAAAGGCACAATGCCGATTTAAGTACAAGAGGACTGACTCTTCTTACTGACTGTGTTTGAACCATTCCTGTCACACTAGTTATAGATTCCGATGCTTCACTTCAGGTTTACTGTATCCCTCTGACCTTCTTATTGACGATGAAACACAGAAATTGCATCGGAATAAAATACAAAAGGCACAATGCCGACTTAAGTACAAGAAGACTGACTCTTCCTACTGACTATGTTTTGAACCATTCCTGTGACACTAATTATAGATTCTGATGTTTCACTTCAGGTTTACTGTATACCTCTGACCTTCTTATTGACGACGAAACACAGAAATTGCATCGGAATTAAATACAAAAGGCAAAATGCCGATTTAAGTACAAGAGGACTGACTCTTCTTACTGACTATGACTGACTATGCTTTGAACCATTCCTGTCACACTAGTTATAGATTCCGATGCTTCACTTCAGGTTTACTGTATCCCTCTGACCTTCTTATTGACGATGAAACACAGAAATTGCATCGGAATAAAATACAAAAGGCACAATGCCGACTTAAGTACAAGAAGACTGACTCTTCCTACTGTCTATGTTTTGAACCATTCCTGTGACACTAGTTATACATTCCGATGCGTCACTTCAGGTTTACTGTATTCCTCTGACCGTCGTATTGACGATGAAACACAGAAACTGCATCGGAATTAAATACGAAAGGCACAGTGCCGACTTTAGTACAAGAAGACTAACTCTTCCTACTGTCTATGTTTTGAATCATTCCTGTGACACTAGTTATAGATTCCGATGCTTCACTACAGGTTTACTGTATCCCTCTGACCTACATATTGACGATTAAACACAGAATTTGCATCGGAATTAAATACAAAAGGCACAATGACGAGGCAAGTACCAGAAGACTGACTCTTCCTACTCTCTATGTTTTGAACCATTCCTGTGACACTAGTTATAAATTCCGATGCTTCACTTCAGGTTTACTATATCCCTCTGACCTTCTTATTGACGTTGAAACACAGAAATTGCATCGGAATTAAATAGAAAAGGCACGATGCTGACTTAAGTGCAAGAAGACTGACTCTTCTTACTGTCTATGATTTCAACCATTCCTGTGACACTAGTTATAGATTCAGATGCTTCACTTCAGGTTTACTGGATTCCTCTGACCTTCTTATTGACGATGAAAAACAGAAATTGCATCGGAATTAAATACTAAAGGTATAACGCCGACTTAAGTACAAGTAGACTGACTCTTCATGCCTTCTATGTTTTAAACCACTCCTGTTACACTAGTTATAGATTTTGATGCTTCACTTCAGGTTTACTGTATCCCTCTGACCTTCTTATTGACGAGGAAAAACAGAAATTGCTTCGGAATTAAATACAAAGGGCACAATGCCGACTTAAGTACAAGAAGGCTGACTCTTCCTATTGTCTATGTTTTGATCCATTCCTGTAACACTAGTTATAGATTCCGATGCTTCACTTCAGGTTTACTGTCTCCCTCTGACCTTCTTATTGACAATATAATACAGAAAATGCATCGGAATCAAATACAAAAGGCACAATGCCGACTTAAGTACAAGAAGACTAACTCTTATTACTGTCTGTGTTTTGAACCATTCCTGTGACACTAGTTATACATTCCGATGCTTCACTTCACGTTTACTGTATCCCTTGGACGTTCTTATTGACGATGAAACACAGAAATTTCATCGGAATTAAATACAAAAGGCACAATGCCGAATTATGTACAAAAGACTGACTCATCTCACTGTCTATGATTTGAAACATTCCTGTGACACTAGTTATAGATTCCGATGCTTCACTTCAGGTTTACTGTATCCCTTGGACCTTCTTATTGACGACGAAACACAAAAATTGCATCGGAATGAAATAGAAAAGGCACAATGCCGACATAAGTACATGAAGACTGACTGTTTCTACTGTCTATTTTTGAACCATTCCTGTGACACTAGTTATAGATTCCGATGCTTCACTTCAGGTTTACTGTATCCCTCTGACCTTCTTATTGGCGATGAAACACAGAAATTGCATCGTAATTAAATACAAAAGGCACAATGCCGACTTAAGTACAAGGAGACTGATTCTTCTTACTGTCTATGTTTTGAACCATTCCTGTGACACAAGTTATAGATTCCAATGCTTCACTTCAAGTTTACTGTATCCCTTGGACTTTCTTATTGACGATGAAACACAGAAATTGCAATGCAATTAAATACAAAAGGCACAAGGCCAACTTAAGTACAAGAAGACTGACTCTTCTTACTGTCTAGGTTTTGAACAATTCCTGTGCCACTAGTTATAGATTCCGATGCTTCACTTCGGTTTACTGTATCCCTTGGACCTTCTTATCGACGATGAAACACAGATATTGCATCGGAATTAAATACAAAAAGCACAATGCCGACTTAAGTACAAGAAAACTGACTCTGCCTACTGTCTATGTTTTGAACCATTCCTGTTACACTAGTTATAGATTCCGATGCTTCACTTCTGGTTTACTGTTTACCTCTGACCGTCTTATTTACGATGAAACACAGAAATTGCATCGAAATTAAATAGAAAGGCACAATGCCGACTTAAGTACAAGACGACTGACTCTTCTTACTGACTATGCTTTGAACCATTCCTGTGACACTAATTATAGATTCTGATGTTTCACTTCAGGTTTACTGTATACCTCTGACCTTCTTATTGACGACGAAACACAGAAATTGCATCGGAATTAAATAGAAAAGGCACAATGCCGATTTAAGTACAAGAGGACTGACTCTTCTTACTGACTATGTTTGAACCATTCCTGTCACACTAGTTATAGATTCCGATGCTTCACTTCAGGTTTACTGTATCCCTCTGACCTTCTTATTGACGATGAAACACAGAAATTGCATCGGAATAAAATACAAAAGGCACAATGCCGACTTAAGTACAAGAAGACTGACTCTTCCTACTGACTATGTTTTGAACCATTCCTGTGACACTAATTATAGATTCTGATGTTTCACTTCAGGTTTACTGTATACCTCTGACCTTCTTATTGACGACGAAACACAGAAATTGCATCGGAATTAAATACAAAAGGCACAATGCCGATTTAAGTACAAGAGGACTGACTCTTCTTACTGACTATGACTGACTATGCTTTGAACCATTCCTGTCACACTAGTTATAGATTCCGATGCTTCACTTCAGGTTTACTGTATCCCTCTGACCTTCTTATTGACGATGAAACACAGAAATTGCATCGGAATAAAATACAAAAGGCACAATGCCGACTTAAGTACAAGAAGACTGACTCTTCCTACTGTCTATGTTTTGAACCATTCCTGTGACACTAGTTATACATTCCGATGCGTCACTTCAGGTTTACTGTATTCCTCTGACCGTCGTATTGACGATGAAACACAGAAACTGCATCGGAATTAAATACGAAAGGCACAGTGCCGACTTTAGTACAAGAAGACTAACTCTTCCTACTGTCTATGTTTTGAATCATTCCTGTGACACTAGTTATAGATTCCGATGCTTCACTACAGGTTTACTGTATCCCTCTGACCTACATATTGACGATTAAACACAGAAATTGCATCGGAATTAAATACAAAAGGCACAATGACGAGGAAAGTACCAGAAGACTGACTCTTCCTACTCTCTATGTTTTGAACCATTCCTGTGACACTAGTTATAAATTCCGATGCTTCACTTCAGGTTTACTATATCCCTCTGACCTTCTTATTGACGTTGAAACACAGAAATTGCATCGGAATTAAATAGAAAAGGCACGATGCTGACTTAAGTGCAAGAAGACTGACTCTTCTTACTGTCTATGATTTCAACCATTCCTGTGACACTAGTTATAGATTCAGATGCTTCACTTCAGGTTTACTGGATTCCTCTGACCTTCTTATTGACGATGAAAAACAGAAATTGCATCGGAATTAAATACTAAAGGTATAACGCCGACTTAAGTACAAGTAGACTGACTCTTCATGCCTTCTATGTTTTAAACCACTCCTGTTACACTAGTTATAGATTTTGATGCTTCACTTCAGGTTTACTGTATCCCTCTGACCTTCTTATTGACGAGGAAAAACAGAAATTGCTTCGGAATTAAATACAAAGGGCACAATGCCGACTTAAGTACAAGAAGGCTGACTCTTCCTATTGTCTATGTTTTGATCCATTCCTGTAACACTAGTTATAGATTCCGATGCTTCACTTCAGGTTTACTGTCTCCCTCTGACCTTCTTATTGACAATATAATACAGAAAATGCATCGGAATCAAATACAAAAGGCACAATGCCGACTTAAGTACAAGAAGACTGACTCTTATTACTGTCTGTGTTTTGAACCATTCCTGTGACACTAGTTATACATTCCGATGCTTCACTTCACGTTTACTGTATCCCTTGGACGTTCTTATTGACGATGAAACACAGAAATTGCATCGGAATTAAATACAAAAGGCACAATGCCGAATTATGTACAAAAGACTGACTCATCTCACTGTCTATGATTTGAAACATTCCTGTGACACTAGTTATAGATTCCGATGCTTCACTTCAGGTTTACTGTATCCCTTGGACCTTCTTATTGACGACGAAACACAAAAATTGCATCGGAATGAAATAGAAAAGGCACAATGCCGACATAAGTACATGAAGACTGACTGTTTCTACTGTCTATTTTTGAACCATTCCTGTGACACTAGTTATAGATTCCGATGCTTCACTTCAGGTTTACTGTATCCCTCTGACCTTCTTATTGGCGATGAAACACAGAAATTGCATCGTAATTAAATACAAAAGGCACAATGCCGACTTAAGTACAAGGAGACTGATTCTTCTTACTGTCTATGTTTTGAACCATTCCTGTGACACAAGTTATAGATTCCGATGCTTCACTTCAAGTTTACTGTATCCCTTGGACTTTCTTATTGACGATGAAACACAGAAATTGCAATGCAATTAAATACAAAAGGCACAAGGCCAACTTAAGTACAAGAAGACTGACTCTTCTTACTGGCTAGGTTTTGAACAATTCCTGTGCCACTAGTTATAGATTCCGATGCTTCACTTCGGTTTACTGTATCCCTTGGACCTTCTTATCGACGATGAAACACAGATATTGCATCGGAATTAAATACAAAAAGCACAATGCCGACTTAAGTACAAGAAAACTGACTCTGCCTACTGTCTATGATTTGAACCATTCCTGTTACACTAGTTATAGATTCCGATGCTTCACTTCTGGTTTACTGTTTACCTCTGACCGTCTTATTTACGATGAAACACAGAAATTGCATCGAAATTAAATAGAAAAGGCACAATGCCGACTTAAGTACAAGACGACTGACTCTTCTTACTGACTATGCTTTGAACCATTCCTGTGACACTAATTATAGATTCTGATGTTTCACTTCAGGTTTACTGTATACCTCTGACCTTCTTATTGACGACGAAACACAGAAATTGCATCGGAATTAAATACAAAAGGCACAATGCCGATTTAAGTACAAGAGGACTGACTCTTCTTACTGACTATGTTTGAACCATTCCTGTCACACTAGTTATAGATTCCGATGCTTCACTTCAGGTTTACTGTATCCCTCTGACCTTCTTATTGACGATGAAACACAGAAATTGCATCGGAATAAAATACAAAAGGCACAATGCCGACTTAAGTACAAGAAGACTGACTCTTCCTACTGACTATGTTTTGAACCATTCCTGTGACACTAATTATAGATTCTGATGTTTCACTTCAGGTTTACTGTATACCTCTGACCTTCTTATTGACGACGAAACACAGAAATTGCATCGGAATTAAATACAAAAGGCACAATGCCGATTTAAGTACAAGAGGACTGACTCTTCTTACTGCCTATGACTGACTATGCTTTGAACCATTCCTGTCACACTAGTTATAGATTCCGATGCTTCACTTCAGGTTTACTGTATCCCTCTGACCTTCTTATTGACGATGAAACACAGAAATTGCATCGGAATAAAATACAAAAGGCACAATGCCGACTTAAGTACAAGAAGACTGACTCTTCCTACTGTCTATGTTTTGAACCATTCCTGTGACACTAGTTATACATTCCGATGCGTCACTTCAGGTTTACTGTATTCCTCTGACCGTCGTATTGATGATGAAACACAGAAACTGCATCGGAATTAAATACGAAAGGCACAGTGCCGACTTTAGTACAAGAAGACTAACTCTACCTACTGTCTATGTTTTGAATCATTCCTGTGACACTAGTTATAGATTCCGATGCTTCACTACAGGTTTACTGTATCCCTCTGACCTACATATTGACGATTAAACACAGAAATTGCATCGGAATTAAATACAAAAGGCACAATGACGAGGCAAGTACCAGAAGACTGACTCTTCCTACTCTCTATGTTTTGAACCATTCCTGTGACACTAGTTATAAATTCCGATGCTTCACTTCAGGTTTACTATATCCCTCTGACCTTCTTATTGACGTTGAAACACAGAAATTGCATCGGAATTAAATAGAAAAGCACGATGCTGACTTAAGTGCAAGAAGACTGACTCTTCTTACTGTCTATGATTTCAACCATTCCTGTGACACTAGTTATAGATTCAGATGCTTCACTTCAGGTTTACTGGATTCCTCTGACCTTCTTATTGACGATGAAAAACAGAAATTGCATCGGAATTAAATACTAAAGGTATAACGCCGACTTAAGTACAAGTAGACTGACTCATCATGCCTTCTATGTTTTAAACCACTCCTGTTACACTAGTTATATATTTTGATGCTTCACTTCAGGTTTACTGTATCCCTCTGACCTTCTTATTGACGAGGAAAAACAGAAATTGCTTCGGAATTAAATACAAAGGGCACAATGCCGACTTAAGTACAAGAAGGCTGACTCTTCCTATTGTCTATGTTTTGATCCATTCCTGTAACACTAGTTATAGATTCCGATGCTTCACTTCAGGTTTACTGCCTCCCTCTGACCTTCTTATTGACAATATAATACAGAAAATGCATCGGAATCAAATACAAAAGGCATAATGCCGACTTAAGTACAAGAAGACTGACTCTTATTACTGTCTGTGTTTTGAACCATTCCTGTGACACTAGTTATACATTCCGATGCTTCACTTCACGTTTACTGTATCCCTTGGACGTTCTTATTGACGATGAAACACAGAAATTGCATCGGAATTAAATACAAAAGGCACAATGCCGAATTATGTACAAAAGACTGACTCATCTCACTGTCTATGATTTGAAACATTCCTGTGACACTAGTTATAGATTCCGATGCTTCACTTCAGGTTTACTGTATCCCTTGGAACTTCTTATTGACGACGAAACACAAAAATTGCATCGGAATGAAATAGAAAAGGCACAATGCCGACATAAGTACATGAAGACTGACTGTTTCTACTGTCTATTTTTGAACCATTCCTGTGACACTAGTTATAGATTCCGATGCTTCACTTCAGGTTTACTGTATCCCTCTGACCTTCTTATTGGCGATGAAACACAGAAATTGCATCGTAATTAAATACAAAAGGCACAATGCCGACTTAAGTACAAGGAGACTGATTCTTCTTACTGTCTATGTTTTGAACCATTCCTGTGACACAAGTTATAGATTCCGATGCTTCACTTCAAGTTTACTGTATCCCTTGGACTTTCTTATTGACGATGAAACACAGAAATTGCAATGCAATTAAATACAAAAGGCACAAGGCCAACTTAAGTACAAGAAGACTGACTCTTCTTACTGTCTAGGTTTTGAACAATTCCTGTGCCACTAGTTATAGATTCCGATGCTTCACTTCGGTTTACTGTATCCCTTGGACCTTCTTATCGACGATGAAACACAGATATTGCATCGGAATTAAATACAAAAAGCACAATGCCGACTTAAGTACAAGAAAACTGACTCTGCCTACTGTCTATGTTTTGAACCATTCCTGTTACACTAGTTATAGATTCCGATGCTTCACTTCTGGTTTACTGTTTACCTCTGACCGTCTTATTTACGATGAAACACAGAAATTGCATCGAAATTAAATAGAAAAGGCACAATGCCGACTTAAGTACAAGACGACTGACTCTTCTTACTGACTATGCTTTGAACCATTCCTGTGACACTAGTTATCGATTCCGATGCTTCACTTCAGGTTTACTGTAACCCTCTGACCTTATTATTGACGATGAAACACAGAAATTGCATCGGAATGAAATACAAAAGGTACAATGCCGGCTTAAGTACAAGAAGACTGACTCTTCCTACTGTCTATGTTTTGAACCATTCCTGTGACACTAGTTATATAGAAAAGGCACACTAGTTATATAGAAAAGGTACGATGCTGACTTAAGTACAAGAAGACTGACTCTTCTTACTGTCTATGATTTCAACCATTCCTGTGACACTAGTTATAGATTCCCATGCTTCACTTCAGGTTTACTGTATCCCTCTGACCTTCTTATTGACGATGAAAAACAGAAATTGCATCGGAATTAAATACAAAAGGTATAACGCCGGCTTAAGAACAAGTAGACTGACTCTTCTTACCTTCTATGCTTTAAACCATTCCTGTGACACTAGTTATAGATTTTGATGCTTCACTTCAGGTTTACTGTATCACTCTGACCTTCTTATTGACGATGAAGCACAGAAATTGCATCGGAATTAAATACAAAGGGCACAATGCCGACTTAAGTACAAGAAGACTGACTCTTCCTACTGTCTATGTTTTGAACCATTCCTGTGACACTAGTTATAGATTCCGATGCTTCACTTCAGGTTTACTGTATCCCTCTGACCTTCTTATTGACGATGAAACACAGAAATTGCATCGGAATTAAATACATTGGCACAATGGCGACTTATGTACCAGAAGACTTACTCATCTTACTGGCTATGTTTTTAACCATTCATGTGACACTAGTTATAGATTCCGATGCTTCACTTCAGGTTTACTGTATCCCATGGACCTTCTTATTGACGACGAAACACAGAAATTGCATCGGAATTAAGTAGAAAATTCACAATGCCGACTTAAGTACAAGAAGACTGACTCTTCCTACTGACTATGTTTTGAACCATTCCTGTGACACTAATTATAGATTCTGATGTTTCACTTCAGGTTTACTGTATCCCTCTGACCTTCTTATTGACGACGAAACACAGAAATTTCATCGGAATTAAATATAAATGGCACAATGCCGACTTAAGTACAAGAAGACTGACTCTTCTTACTGACTATGTTATGAACCATTCCTGTCACACTAGTTATAGATTCCGATGCTTCACTTCAGGTCTACTGTATCCCTCTGACCTTCTTATTGACGATGAAACACAGAAATTGCATCGGAATTAAATACAAAAGGCACAATGCCGACTTAAGTACAAGAAGACTGACTCTTCCTACTCTCAATGTTTTGAACCATTCCTGTGAACTAGTTATAGATTCCGATGCTTCACTTCAGGTTTACTGTATCCCTCTGACCTTCTTATTGACGATGAAACACAGAAAATGCATCGGAATTAAATACAATAGGCACAATGCCGACTTAAGTACAAGAAGACTGACTCCTTACTGTCTATGATTTGATCAATTCCTGTGACACTAGTTATTGATTCCGATGCTTCACTTCAGGTTTACTGTATCCCTCTGACCTCCTTATTTACGATGAAACACAGGAATGGCATCGTAATTAAATAGAAAAGTTACAATGCCGACTTTAGTACTAGAAGACTGATTCTTCCTACTGAATAATGTTTAGAACCATTCCTGTGACACTAGTTATAGATTCCGTTGCTTCACTTCAGGTTTACTGCGTCCCTCTGACCTTCTTGTTGACGATGACACACAGAAATTGCATCAGAATTAGATACAAAAAGCACAATGCCGACTTCAGTGCAGGAGGACCGACTCTTCTTACTGTCTAAGTTTTGAACCATTCCTGTGACCCTAGTTATAGATTCCGATGCTTCACTTCAGGTTTACTGTATCACTTGGACCTTTTTATTGACAACGAAACACAGAAATCGCATCGGAATTAAATAGAAAAGGCAGAATGCCGACTTAAGTACAAGAAGACTGACCCTTCCTAATGTCTATGTTTGAACCATTCCTGTGACACTAGTTATAGATTCCGATGCTTTACTTCAGGTTTACTGTATCCCTCCAACCTTCTTATTGACGATGAAACACAGAAATTGCATCGGAAATATATAGAAAAGGCACAATGCCGACTTAAGCAAAAGAAGACTGACACAACTTACTGTCTATGTTTAGAACCATTCCTGTAACACTAGTTATAGATTCCGATGCTTCTCTTCAGGTTTACTGTATCCCTCTTACGTTCCTATTGAAGATGAAACACAGAAATTTCATCGGAATTAAATAGAAAAGGCACAATGCCGACTTAAGTACAAGAAGACTGACTCTTCTTACTGTCTATGTTTTGAACCATTCCTGTGACACTAGTTATAGATTGCGATGCTTCACTTCAGGTTTACTGTAGCCCTTGGAACTTCTTATTGACGATGAATCAAAGAAATTGCATCGGAATTAAACACAAAAAGCACAATGCCGACTTAAGTACAAGAAGACCGACTTTTCTTACTGACTATGTTTTGAACCATTCCTGTAACACTAGTTATAGATTCCGATGATTCTCTTCAGGTTTACTGTATCCCTCTTACCTTCCTATTGAAGACGAAACTCAGAAATTGCATCGGAATAAAATAAAAAAGGCACAATGCAGACTAAAGTACAAAAACAGTGACTCTTCCTACTGACTATGCTTTGAACCATTCCTGTGACACTAGTTATAGACTCCGATGCTTTACTTCAGCTTTTCTGTATCCCTCTGACCTCCTTATTGACGATGAAACACAGAAATTGCATCGGAATTAAATAGAAAAGGCACAATGCCGACTTAAGTACAAGAAGACTGACTCTTCATACTGTCTATGTTTGAACCGATCCTGTGACACTAGTTATAGCTTCCGATGCTTCACTTCGGGTTTACTGTATCCCTTGGACTTCGTTATTGACGATGAAACACTGTAATTGCATCGGAATTAAATACGAAAGGCACAATGCCGACTTAAGTACAAGAAGACTGACCCTTCCTACTGCTTATGTTTTGAGCCATTCCTGTGAGACTAGTTATAGATTCCGATGCTTCACTTCAGGTTTACTGTATACCTCCGACCTTCTTATTGACGATGAAACACAGACATTGCATTGGAAGTAAATAGAAAAGGCACAATGCCGACTTAAGTACAAGAAGACTAACTCATCTTACTGACTATGTTTTGAAACATTCTTGTGACAATAGTTATAGATTGCGATGCTTCACTTCAGGTATACTGTATCACTCTGACCTTCTTATTGATGATGAAACACACATAATTGCATGGGAATTAAATAGAAAATGCCCAATGCCGACTAAAGTACAAGATGACTGACTCTTCCTACTGTCTATGATTTGAACCGATCCTGTGACACTAGTTATAGATTCAGATGCTTCATTTCAGGTTTACTGTATCTCTTGGACCTTCTTATTGACGATGAAACACCGAAATTGCATCGGAATTAAATACAAAAGGCACAATGCCGACGTAAGTACAAGAAGACTGACTCTTCTTACTGACTATGTTTTGAACCATTCCTGTGACACAACTTATAGATTCCGATGCTTCACCTCACGTTTACTGTATCCCTCTGACCTTCTCATTGACGATGAATTACCGAAATTGCATCGGAATTAAATACAAAATGCACAATGCCGACTCAAGTACAAGAAGACTGACTCTTCCTACTCTCTATGTTTTGAACCATTCCTGTGACACTAGTTATAGATTCCGATGCTTCACTTCAGGTTTACTGTATCCCTCTGACCTTCTAATTGACGATGAAACACAGAAATTGCATCGGAATTATATAGAAAAGACACGATGCTGACTTAAGTACAAGAAGACTGACTCTTCTTACTGTCTATGATTTCAACCATTCCTGTGACACTAGTTATAGATTCCGATGCTTTACTTCAGGTTTACTGTATCCCTCTGACCTTCTTATTGACGATGAAAAACAGATATTGCATCGGATTTAAATACAAAAGGTATAACGCCGACTTAAGTACAAGTAGACTGACTCTTCTTACCTTCTATGCTTTAAACCATTCCTGTGACACTAGTTACAGATTTTGATGCTTCACTTCAGGTTTACTGTATCCCTCTGACCTTCTTATTGACGATGAAACACAGAAAATGCATTGGAATTAAATACAAAATGCACAATGCCGACTTAAGTACAAGAAGACTGACTCCTTACTGTCTATGATTTGATCAATTCCTGTGACACTAGTTATGGATTCCGATGCTTCACTTCACGTTTACTGTATCCCTTGGACCTTCTTATTGACGATGAAACACAGAAATTGCATCGGAATTAAATACAAAAGGCACATAGCCGATTTATGTGCAAAAGACTGACTCATCTTACAGTCTATGATTTGAACCATTCCTGTGACACTAGTTATAGATTCCGATGCTTCACATCAGGTTTACTGTATCCCTTGGACCTTCTTGTTGACGACGAAACACAGAAATTGCATCGGAATTAAATAGAAAATGCACAATGCCGACTTAAGTACATGAAGACTGACTGTTTCTACTGTCTATCTTTTGAACCATTCATGTGACACTAGTTATAGATTCCGATGCTTCACTTCAGGTTTACTGTATCCCTTGGACCTTCTTATTGACGATGAAACACAGAAATTGCAACGGAATTAAATACAATAGGCACAATGCCGACTTAAGTACAAGAAGACTGACTCCTTACTGTCTATGATTTGATCAATTCCTGTGACACTAGTTATAGATTCCGATGCTTCACTTCAGGTTTACTGTATCGATCTGACCTTCTTATTGACGATGAAACAAAGAAATGGCATCGTAATTAAATAGAAAAGTTACAATGCCGACTTTAGTACTAGAAGACTGACTCTTCCTACTGAATAATGTTTAGAACCATTCCTGTGACACTAGTTATAGATTCCGATGCTTCACTTCAGGTTTTCTGTGTCCCTCTGACCTTCTTGTTGACGATGACACACAGAAATTGCATCGGAATTAGATACAAAAAGCACAATGCCGACTTCAGTGCAGGAGGACCGACTCTTCTTACTGTCTAAGTTTTGAACCATTCCTGTGACACTAGTTATAGATTCCGATGCTTCACTTCAGGTTTACTGTATCACTTGGACCTTCTTATTGACGACAAAACACAGAAATTGCATCGGAATTAAATAGAAAAGGCAGAATGCCGACTTAAGTACAAGAAGACTGACACTTCCTAATGTCTATGTTTGAACCATTCCTGTGACACTAGTTATAGATTCCGATGCTTTACTTCAGGTTTACTCTATCCCTCTGACCTTCTTATTGACGATGAAACACAGAAATTTCATCGGAAATATATAGAAAAAACACAATGCCGACTTAAGCAAAAGAAGACTGACTCTTCTTACTGTCTATGTTTAGAACCATTCCTGTAACACTAGTTATAGATTCCGATGCTTCTCTTCAGGTTTACTGTATCCCTCTTACCTTCCTATTGAAGATGAAACACAGAAATTGCATCGGAATTAAATAGAAAAGGCACAATGCCGACGTAAGTACAAGAAGACTGACTCTTCTTACTGTCTATGTTTTGAACCATTCCTGTGACACTAGTTATAGATTGCGATGCTTCACTTCAGGTTTACTGTAGCCCTTGGAACTTCTTATTGACGATGAATCAAAGAAATTGCATCGGAATTAAACACAAAAGGCACAATGCCGACATAAGTACAAGAAGACCGACTCTTCTTACTGACTATGTTTTGAACCATTCCTGTGACACTAGTTATAGATTCCGATGCTTCACTTCAGGTTTACTGTATCCCTCTGACCTCCTTATTGATGATGAAACACAGAAATTGCATCGTAATTAAATCGAAAAGGCACAATGCCGACTTAAGTACAAGAACACTGACTCTTCGTACTGTCTATGTTTGAACCGATCCTGTGACACTAGTTATAGCTTCCGATGCTTCACTTCGGGTTTACTGTTTCCCTTGGACCTTGTTATTGACGATGAAACACCGTAATTACATCGGAATCAAATACGAAAGGCACAATGCCGACTTAAGTACAAGAAGACTGACCCTTCCTACTGCTTATGTTTTGAGCCATTCTTGTGAGACTAGTTATAGATTCCGATGCTTCACTTCAGGTTTACTGTATACCTCTGACCTTCTTATTGACGATGAAACACAGACATTGCATCGGAAGTAAATAGAAAAGGCACAATGCCGACTTATGTACAAGAAGACTGACTCTTCTTACTGACTATGTTTTGAAACATTCCTGTGACAATAGTTATATATTGCGATGCTTCACTTCAGGTTTACTGTATCCCTCTGACCTTCTTATCGACGATGAAACACAGAAATTGCATCGGAATTAAATAGAAAAGGCACAATGCCGACTTAAGTACAAGAAGACTGACTCTTATTACTGACTATGTTTTGAAACATTGCTGTGACACTAGTTATAGACTCCGATGCTTGACTTCAGGTTTACTGTATCTCTCTGACCTTCTTATTGATGATGAAACACACAAAATTGCACTGGAATTAAATAGAAAAGGCACAATGCCGACATAAATGCAAGAAGACTGACTCTTCTTACTGTCCCTGATTTGAACCGATCCTGCGACACTAGTTATAGATTCAGATGCTTCACTTCAGGTTTACTGTATCCCTTGGACCTTCTTATTGACGATGAAACACCGAAATTGCATCGGAATTAAATACGAAAGGCTCAATGCCGACGTAAGTACAAGACGACTGACTCTTCTTACTGAGTATGTTTTGAACCATTCCTGTGACACCACTTATAGATTCCGATGCTTCACCTCACGTCTACTGTATCCCTCTAACCTTCTCATTGACGATGAAACACCGAAATTGCATCGGAATTAAATAGAAAAGAAACAATGCCGACTTAAGTACCATAAGACCGACTCTTCTTACTGTCTATGTTTTGAACCATTTCTGTGACACTAGTTATAGATTCTGATGCTTCACTTCAGGTGTACTGCATCCCTTGACCCTTGGAATTGACGATGAAACACAGAAATTGCATCGGAATTAAATAGAAAAGGCGCAATGCGACTTAAGTACAAGAAGACTGACTCTTCTTACTGACTATGTTGTGAACCATTCCTGTGACACTAGTTATAGATTCCGATGCCTCACTTCGGGTTTACTGTATCTCTTGGACCTTCTTATAGACGATGAAACACAGAAATTGCATCGGAATTATATACAAAAGGCACAATGCCGACTTAAGTACAAGAAGACTGACTCTTCCTATTGTCTATGTTTTGAACCATTCCTGTGACACTAGTTATAGATTCCGATGCGTCACTTCAGGTTTACTGTATTCCTCTGACCGTCTTATTGACGATGAAACACAGAAATTGCATCGGAATTAAATAGAAAAGGCACAATGCCGACTTTAGTACAAGAAGACTGACTCTTCCTACTGTCTATGTTTTGAATCATTTCTGTGACACTAGTTACAGATTCCGATGCTTCACTTCAGGTTTACTGTATCCCTCTGACCTTCATATTGACGATGAATCAAGGAAATTGCATCGGAATGAAATACAAAAGGCACAATGCCGACTCAAGTACGAGAAGATTGACTCTTCCTACTCTCTATGTTTTGAACCATTCCTGTGACACTAGTTATAGATTCCGATGCTTCACTTCAGGTTTACTGTATCCCTCTGACCTTCTTATTGACGATGAAACACAGAAATTGCATCGGAATTAAATAGAAAAGGCACGATGCTGACTTAAGTACAAGAAGACTGACTCTTCTTACTGTCTATGATTTCAACCATTCCTGTGATACTAGTTATAGATTCCGATGTTTCACTTCAGGTTTACTGTATCCCTCTGACCTTCTTATTTACGATGAAAAACAGAAATTGCATCGGATTTAAATACAAAAGGTATAACGCCGACTTAAGTACATGTAGACTGACTCTTCTTACCTTCTATGTTTTAAACCATTCCTGTGACACGAGTTATAGATTTTGATGCTTCACTTCAGGTTTACTGTATCCCTCTGACCTTTTTATTCACGATGAAACACAGAAATTGCATCGGAATTAAATACAAAGGGCACAATGCCGACTTAAGTACAAGAAGACTGACTCTTCCTACTGTCTATGTTTTGAACCATTCCTGTGACACTAGTTATAGATTCCGATGCTACACTTCAGGTTTACTGTATCCCTCTCACCTTCTTATTGACGATGAAACACAGAAATTGAATCGGAATTAAATACATAGGCACAATGCCGACTTATGTATAAGAAGGCTGACTCATCTTACTGTTTATGTTTTGAACCATTCCTGTGACACTAGTTATAGATTCCGATGCTTCACTTCAGGTTTACTGTATCCTTTGGACCTTCTTATTGACGACCAAACACAGAAATTGCATCGGAATAAAGTAGAAAATTCACAATGCCGACTTAAGTACAAGAAGACTGACTCTTCCTACTGACTATGCTTTGAACCATTCCTGTGACACTAATTATAGATTCTGATGTTTCACTTCAGGTTTACTGTATCCCTCTGACCTTATTGACGACGAAACACAGAAATTGCATCGGAATTAAATATAAAAGGCACAATGCCGACATAAGTACAAGAAGACTGACTCTTCTTACTGACTATGATTTGAACCATTCCTGTGACACTAGTTATAGATTCCGATGCTACACTTCAGGTTTACTGTATCCCTCTGACCTTCTTATTGACGAAGAAACACAGAAATTGCATCGGAATTAAATACAAAAGGCACAATGCCGACTTAAGTACAAGAAGACTGACTCTTCCCACTCTCAATGTTTTGAACCATTCCTGTGAAACTAGTTACAGATTCCGAAGATTCACTTCAGGTTTACTGTATTTCTCTGACCATCTTATTGACGATGAAACATAGAAAATGCATCGGAATTAAATACAAAGGCACAATGCCGACTAAGTACAAGAAGTCTGACTCTTATTACTGTTTGTGTTTTGAACCATTCCTGTGATACTAGTTATAGATTCCGATGCTTCACTTCACGTTTACTGTATCCCTTGGACCTTCTTATTGACGATGAAACACAGAAATTGCATCGGAATTAAATACAAAAGGCACAATGCCGAATTATGTACAAAAGACTGACTCATCTAACTGTCTATGTTTTGAACCATTCCTGTGACACTAGTTATAGATTCCGATGCTTCACTTCAGGTTTACTGTATCCCTTGGACCTTCTTATTGACGACGAAACACAGAAATTGCATCGGAATTAAATAGAAAAGGCACAATGCCGCCTTAAGTACATGAAGTCTGACTATTTCTACTGTCTATCTTTTGAACCATTCCTGTGACACTAGTTATAGATTCCGATGCTTCACTTCAGGTTTACTGTATCCCTCTGACCTTCTTATTGACGATGAGACACAGAAATTGCATCGTAATTAAATACAAATGGCAAAATGCCGACTAAAGTACAAGGAGACTAATTCTTCTTACTGTCTATGTTTTGAACCATTCCTGTGACACTAGTTATAGATTCCGAAGCTTCACTTAAGGTTTACTGTATCCCTTGGACCTTCTTATTGACGATGAAACACAGCAATTGCATCGGAAATAAATACAAAGGGCCAATGCCAACTTAAGTACAAGAAGACTGACTCTTCTTACTGTCTATGTTTTGAACAATTCCTGTGACACTAATTATAGATTAAGATGCTTCACTTCAGGTTTACTGTATCCCTTAGACCGTCTTATCGACGATGAAACACAGATATTGCATCGGAATTAAGTACAAAAGGCACAATGCTGACTTAAGTACAAGAAGACTGACTCATCTTACTGCCTATGTATTGAACCATTCCTGTGACACTAGTTATAGATTCCGATGCTTCACTTCAGATTTACTGTATCCCTTGGACCTTCTTATTGACGACGAAACACAGAAATTGCATCGGAAGTAAATAGAAAAGGCACAATCCCGACTTAAGTACCAGAAGACTGACTCTTCCTACTGTCTATGATTTGAACCATTCCTGTTACACTAGTTATAGATTCCGATGCTTCACTTCAGGTTTACTGTTTACCTCTGACCGTCTTATTGAAGATGAAACACAGAAATTGCATCGGAATTAAATACAAAAGGCACAATGCCGACTTAAGTACAAGAAGACTGACTCATCCTACTGTCTATGTTTTGAACCATTCCTGTGACACTAGTTATACATTCCGTTACTTCACTTCAGATTTACGGTATCCCTCTGACCTTCATATTGACGATGGAACAAAGAAATTGCATCAGAATTAAATACAAAAGGCACAATGCCGACTTAAGTACAAGAAGACTGACTCTTATTACTGCCTTTTTTTTGAACCATTCCTGTGACACTAGTTATATATTCCGATGCTTCACTTCAGGTTTACTGTATCCCTCTGACCTTCTTATTGACGATGAAACACAGAAATTGCATCAGAATTAAATACATAGGCACAATGCCGACTTATGTACAAGAAGTCTGACTCATCTTACTGTCTATGCTTTGAACCATTCCTGTGACACTAGTTATAGATTCCGATACTTCACTTCAGCTTTACTGTATCCGTTGGACCTTCTTATTGACGACGAAACACAGAAATTGCATCGGCATTAAGTAGAAAATTCACAATGCCGACTTAAGTATAAGAAGACCGAAACTTCCTACTGTCTATGTTTTGAACCATTCCTGTGACACTAGTTATAGATACCGATGCTTCACTTCAGGTTTACTGTATTCCTCTGACCTTCTTATTGACGATGAAACACAGAAATTGCGTCGGAATTAGATACAAAAAGCACAAGGCCGACTTAAGTACAAGAGGACTGACTCTTCTTACTGACTATGTTTTGAACCATTCCTGTGACACTAGTTATAGATTCCGATGCTTCACTTCAGGTTTACTGTATCCCTCTGACCTTCTTATTGACGATGAAACACAGAAATTGCATCGGAATTAAATACAAAAGGCACAATGTCGACTTAAGTACAAGAAGACTGACTCTTCCCACTCTCAATGTTTTGAACCATTCCTGTGAAACTAGTTACAAATTCCGATGCTTCACTTCAGGTTTACTGTATCCCTCTGACCTTCTTATTGACGATGAAACACAGACATTGCATCGGAACTAAATACAAAAGGCACAATGCCGACTTAAGTACAAGAACACTGACTCTTATTACTGTCTGTGTTTTGAACCATTCCTGTGACACTAGTTATAGAATCCGATGCTTCACTTCACGTTTACTGTACCCCTTGGACCTTCTTATTGACGATGAAACACAGAAATTGCATCGGAATTAAATACAAAAGGCACAATGCCGATTTATGTACAAAGGACTGACTCATCTTACTGTCTATGTTTTGAACCATTCCTGTGACACTAGTTATAGATTCCGATGCTTCACTTCAGGTTTACTGTATCCCTTGGACCTTCTTATTGACGACGAAACACAGAAATTGCATCGGAATTAAATAGAAAAGGCACAATGCCGACTTAAGTACATGAAGTCTGACTGTTTCTACTGTCTATCTTTTGAACCATTCCTGTGACACTAGTTATAGATTCCGATGCTTCACTTCAGGTTTACTGTATCCCTCTGACCTTCTTATTGACGATGAGACACAGAAACTGCATCGTAATTAAATACAAATGGCACAATGCCGACTGAAGTACAAGGAGACTAATTCTTCTTACTGTCTATGTTTTGAACCATTCCTGTGACACTAGTTATAGATTCCGATGCTTCACTTCAGGTTTACTGTATCCCTTGGACCTTCTTATTGACGATGAAACACAGCAATTGCATCGGAATTAAATACAAAAGGCACCATGCCGACTTAAGTACAAGAAGACTGACTCTTCTTACTGTCTATGTTTTGAACAATTCCTGTGACACTAATTATAGATTACGATACTTCACTTCAGGTTTACTGTATCCCTTGGACCTTCTTATCGACGATGAAACACAGATATTGCATCGGAATTAAGTACAAAAGGCACAATGCCGACTTAAGTACAAGAAGACTGACTCATCTTACTGCCTATGTTTTGAACCATTCCTGTGACACTAGTTATAGATTCCGATGCTTCACTTCAGATTTACTGTATCCCTTGGACCATCTTATTGACGACGAAACACAGAAATTGCATCGGAATTAAATAGAAAAGGCACAATGCCGAGTTAAGTACAAGAAGACTGACTCTTCCTACTGTCTATGATTTGAACCATTCCTGTTACACTAGTTATAGATTCCGATGCTTCACTTCAGGTTTACTGTTTACCTCTGACCGTCTTATTGACGATGGAACACAGAAATTGCATCGAAATTAAATAGAAAAGGCCCAATGCCGACTTAAGTACAAGAAGACTAACTCTTCTTACTGACTATGATTTGAACCATTCCTGTGACACTAGTTATAGATTGCGATGCTTCACTTCAGGTTTACTGTATCCCTTGGACCTTCTTATTGACGATGAAACACAGAAATTGCATCGGAATTAAATACAAAAGGCACAATGCCTACTTAAGTACAAGAAGACTGACTCTTCTTATTGACTATGTTTTGAACCATTCCTGTGAGACTAGTTATAGATTCCGATGCTTCACTTCAGGTTCACTGTATACCTCTGACCTTCTTATTGACGCTATAACACGGAAATTTCATCGGAATTAAATACAAAAGGCACAATGCCGACTTAAGTACAAGAAGACTGACTCTTCCTACTGTCTATGTTTTGAACCATTCCTGTGACACTAGTTATAGATTCCGAGGCGTCACTTCAGGTTTACTGTATTCCTCTGACCGTCTTATTGACGATGAAACACAGAAATTGCATCGGAATAAAATAGAAAAGGCACAATGCCGACTTTAGTACAAGAAGACTGACTCTTCATATTGTCCATGTTTTGAATCATTCCTGTGACACTAGTTATAGATTCCGATGCTTCACTTCAGGTTTACTGTATCCCCCTGACCTTCATATTGACGATGAAACACAGAAATTGCATCGGAATTAAATACAAAAGGCACAATGCCGACTCAAGTACAAGAAGACTGACTCTTCCTACACTCTATGTTTTGAACCATTCCTGTGACACTAGTTATAGATTCCGATGCTTCACATCAGGTTTACTGTATCCCCCTGACCTTCATATTGACGATGAAACACAGAAATTGCATCGGAATTAAATACAAAAGGCACAATGCCGACTCAAGTACAAGAAGACTGACTCTTCCTACACTCTATGTTTTGATCCTTTCCTGTGTCTCTAGTTACAGACTCCGATGCTTCACTTCAGGTTTACTGTATCCCTCTGACCTTCTTATTGACGATGAAACACAGAAATTGCATCGGAATTAAATACAATGGGTACAATGCCGACTTAAGTACAAGAAGACTGACTCATCCTACTGTCTATGATTTGAACCATTCCTGTGACACTAGTTATAGATTCCGATGCTTCACTTCAGGTTTACTGTATCCCTCTGACCTTCATATTGACGATGAAACACAGAAATTGCATCAGAATTAAATACAAAAGGCACAATGCCGACTTAAGTACAAGATGACTGATTCTTATTACTGCCTATTTTTTGAACCATTCCTGTGACACTAGTTATAGATTCCGTAGCTTCACTTCAGGTTTACTGTATCCCTCTGACCTTCTTATTGACGATGAAACACAAAAATTGCATCGGAATTAAATACATAGGCACAATGCCGACTTATGTACAAGAAGACTGACTCATCTTACTGACTCTGTTTTGAAACTTCCTGTGACACTACTTATAGACTCCGATGCTTCACTTCAGATTTACTGTATCCCTCTGACTTTCTTATTGATGATGAAACACAAAAATTGCATCGGAATTAAATAGAAAATGCACAATGCCGACTTATGTACAAGAAGACTGACCCTTCCTGCTGGCTATGATTTCAACCGATCCTGCGACACTAGTTATAGATTCAGATGCTTCACTTCAGGTTTACTGTATCCATTGGACCTTCTTATTGACGATAAAACACCGAAATTGCATCGGAATTAAATACGAAAGGCACAATGCCGACTTAAGTACAAGAAGACTGAATCTTCTTACTGACTATGTTTGAACCATTCCTGTGACACCACTTATAGTTTCCGACGCTTCACTTCACGTTTACTGTATCCCTCCGACCTTCTTATTGACGATGAAACACAGAAATTGCATCGGAATTAAATGCAAAAGGCACAATGACGACTTAAGTACAAGAAGACTGACTCTTCTTACTGTCTATGTTTTGAATCATTCCTGTGACACTAGTTATAGACTCCGATGCTTCACTTCAGGTTTACTGTATCCCTCTGACCTCCTTATTGATGATGAAACACAGAAATTGCATCGTAATCAAATTGAAAAGGGACAATGCCGGCTTAAGTACAAGAAGACTGATTCTTCATACGGTCTATGTTTGAACCAATCCTGTGACACTAGTTATAAATTCCGATGCTTCACTTCAGGTTTACTGTATACCTCTGACCTTCTTATTGACGATGAAACACAGGAATTGCATCGGAATTAAATACAAAAGGCACAATGCCGACTTAAGTACAAGAAGACTGACACGTCCTACTGTCTATGTTTTGAACAATTCCTGTGACACTAGTTATAGATTCCGATGCGTCACTTCAGGTTTACTGTATTCCACTGACCATCTTATTGACGATGAAACACAGTAATTGCATCGGAATAAAATAGAAAAAGCACAATGCCGACTTTTGTACAAGAAGACTGACTCTTCCTACTGTCTATGTTTACAATCATTCCTGTGACACTAGTTATACATTCCGATGCTTCACTTCAGGTTTACTGTATCCCTTTGACCTTCATATTGACGATGAAACACAGAAATTGCATCGGAATTAAATACAAAAGGCACAATGCCGACTCATGTACAAGAAGACTCACTCTTCCTACTCTCTATGTTTTGAACCATTCCTGTGACACTAGTTATAGATTCCGATGCTTCACTTCAGGTTTACTGTGTCCCTCTGACCATCTTATTGACGCTGAAACACAGAAATTGCATCGGAATTAAATAGAAAAGGCACGATGCTGACTTAAGTACAAGAAGACTGACTCTTCTTACTGTCTATGATTTCAACCATTCCTGTGACACTAGTTATAGTTTCCGATGCTTCACTTCAGGTTTACTGTATCCCTCTGACCTTCTTATGGACGATGAAAATCTGAAATTGCATCGGAATTAAATACAAAAGGTATAACGCCGACTTCAGTACAAGTAGACTGACTCTTCTTACCTTCAATGTTTAAAGCATTCCTGTGACACTAGTTATAGATTTTGATGCTTCACTTCAGGTTTACTGTATCCCTCTGACCTTCTTATTGACGATGAAACACAGAATTTGCATCGGAATTAAATACAAAGGGCCCAATGCCGACTTAAGTACAAGAAGACTGACTCTTCCTACTGTCTATGTTTTGAACCATTCCTGTGACACTAGTATTAGTTTCCGATGCTTCACTTCAGGTTTACTGTATCCCTCTGACCTTCTTATTGACGATGAAACACAGAAATTGCTTCGGAATTAAATACAAAAGTCACAATGCCGACTTAAGTACAAGAAGACTGACTCTTATTACTGCCTATTTTTTGAACCATTCCTGTGACACTAGTTATAGATTCCGATGCTTCACTTCAGGTTTACTGTATCCCTCTGACCTTCTTATTGACGATGAAACACAGAAATTGCATCGGAATTAAATACATAGCCACAATGCCGTCTTATGTACAAGAAGACTGACTCAACTTACTGTCAATGATTTGAACCATTCCTGTGACAATAGTTATGGATTCCGATGCTTCACTTCAGGTTTACTGTATCCCTTGTACCTTCTTATTGACGACGAAGCACAGAAATTGCATCGGAATTAAGTAGAATATTCACAATGCCGACTTAAGTACAAGAAGACTGACACGACCTACTGTCTATGTTTTGAACCATTCCTGTGACACTAGTTATAGATTCCGATGCTTCACTTCAGTTTTACTGTATCCCTCTGACCTTCTTATTGACGATGAAACACAGAAATTGCATCGGAATTAGATACAAAAAGCACAAGGCCGACTTAAGTACAAGAGGACTGACTCTTCTTACTGACTATGTTTTGAACCATTCCTGTGACACTAGTTATAGATTCCGATGCCTCACTTCGGGTTTACTGTATCCCTTGGACCTTCTTATTGACGATGAAACACAGAAATTGCATCGGAATTAAATAGAAAAGGCACAATGCCGACTGAAGTACAAGAAGACTGACTCTTCATACTGTCTATGTTTGAACCGATCCTGTGACACTAGTTATAGCTTCCGATGCTTCACTTCGGGTTTACTGTATCCCTTGGACCTGCTTATTGACGATGAAACACAGAAATTGCATGGGAAGTAAATAGAAAAGGCACAATGCCGACTTAAGTACAAGAAGGCTGACTCTACTTACTGACTATGTTTCGAGCCATTCCTGTGACAATAGTTATAGATTGAGATGCTTCACTTTAGGTTTACTGTATCCCTTGGACCTTCTTATTGACGATGAGACGCAGAAATTGCATCGAAATTAAGTACAAAAGGCACAATGCCGACTTAAGTACAAGAAGACTAACTCTTCTTACTGACTATGTTTTGAACCATTCCTGTGACACTAGTTATAGATTCCGATGCTTCACTTCAGGTTTACTGTATCCCTCTGACCTTCTTATTGACGATGAAACACAGAAATTGCATCGGAATTAAATAGAAAACGCACAATGCCGACTTAAGTACAAGAAGACTGACTCTTCTTACTGACTATGTTTAGAACCATTCCTGTGACACTAGTTATAGACTCCCATGCTTCACTTCATTTTTACTGTATCCCTCTGACCTTCGTATTGATGATGAAACACAAAAATTGCATCGGAATTAAATAGAAAAGGCACAATGCCGACTTAAGTACAAGAAGAATGACTCTTCCTACTGTCTATGTTATGAACCATTCCTGTGACATTAGCCATAGATTCCGATGCTTCACTTCACGTTTACTGTATCCCTCTGACCTTCTTATTTACGATGAAACACAGATATTGCATCGGAAGTAAATATAAAAGGCACAATGCCGACTTAAGTACAAGAAGATTGACTCTTCTCACTGACTATGTTTTGAAAAATTCCTGTGACTCTAGTTATACATTCCGATGCCTCACTTCGGGTTTTCTGGATCCCTTGGACCTTCTTATTGACGACGAAACACAGAAATTGCATCGGAATTAAATACAAAAGGCACAATGCCGATTTAAGTACAAAAAGACTGACTCTTCCTACTGTCTATGTTTTGAACCATACCTGTGACACTAGTTGTAGATTCCGATGCTTCACTTCAGGTTTACTGTTTTCCTCTGACCGTCTTATTCCCGATGAAACACAGAATTTGCGTCGGAATTAAATAGAAAAGGCACAATGCCGACTTAAGTACAAGAAGAGTGACTCTTCCTACTGTCTATGTTTTGAATCATTCCTGTGACCCTAGTTAAGATTCCGATGCTTCACTTCAGGTTTACTGTATCCCTATGACCTTCATATTGACGGTGAAACACAGAAATTGCATCGGAATTAAATACAAAAGGCACAATGCCGACACAAGTACAAGGAGACAGACTATTACTACTCTCTATGTTTTGAACCATTATTGTGACACTAGTTATAGATTCCAATGCTTCACTTCAGGTTTACTGTATCCATCTGACCTTCTTATTGACGATGAAACACAGAAATTGCATGGGAATTAAATAGAAAAGGCACAATGCCGACTTAAGTACAAGAAGACTGACGCTTCATACTGTCTGTGTTTGAACCGATCCAGTGACACTAGTTATAGCTTCCGATGCTTCACTTCGGGTTTACTGTATCCCTTGGACCTGCTTATTGACGATGAAACACAGAAATTGCATCGGAAGTAGTTAGAAAATGCACAATGCCGACTTAAGTACAAGAAGGCTGACTCTTCTTACTGACTATGTTTCGAGCCATTCCTGTGACAATAGTTATAGATTGAGATGCTTCACTTTAGGTTTACTGTATCCCTTGGACCTTCTTATTGACGATGAGACCCAGAAATTGCATCGGAATTAAATACAAAAGGCACAATGCCGACTTAAGTACAAGAAGACTAACTCTTCTTACTGACTATGTTTTGAACCATTCCTGTGACACTAGTTATAGATTCCGATGCTTCACTTCAGGTTTACTGTATCCCTCTGACCTTCTTATTGACGATGAAACACAGAAATTGCATCGGAATTAAATAGAAAAGGCACAATGCCGACTTAAGTACAAGAAGACTGACTCTTCTTACTGACTATGTTTAGAACCATTCCTGTGACACTAGTTATAGACTCCCATGCTTCACTTCATTTTTACTGTATCCCTCTGACCTTCGTATTGATGATGAAACACAAAAATTGCATCGGAATTAAATAGAAAAGGCACAAAGCCGACTTATGTACAAGAAGACTGACTCATCTTACTGTCTATGAATTGAACCGATCCTAGGACACTAGTTGTAGATTCAGATGCTTCCCTTTATGTTTACTGTATCCGTTGGACCTTCTTATTGACGATGAAACACCGAAATTGCATCGGAATTTAATACCAAAGTCACAATGCCGACTTAAATACAAGAAGACTGACTCTTCTTACTGACTATGTTTAGAACCATTCCTGTGACACCACTTATAGATTCCGATGCATCACTTCACGTTTACTGTATCCATCTGACCTTCTCATTGACGATGAAACACAGAAATTGCATCGTAATTAAATAGAAAAGAAACAATGCCGACTTAAGTACAAGAAGACTGACTCTTCTTACTGTCTATGTTTTGAACCATTCCTGTGACACTAGTTATAGTTTGCGATGCTTCACTTCAGGTGTACTGTATCCCTTGGACCTTCTTTTTGACGATGAAACACAGAAATTGCATCGGAATTTAATACAAAAGGCACAATGCCGACTTAAATACAAGAAGACTGACTCTTCCTACAGTCTATGTTTTGAACCATTCCTATGACACTAGCTATAGATTACGATGCGTCACTTCAGGTTTACTGCATTCCTCTGACCGTCTTATTGACGGTGAAACGCAGAAATTGCATCGGAATTAAATAGAAAAGGCACAATGCCGACTTAAGTACAAGAAGACTGACACTTCTTACTGTCAATGATTTGAACCATTCCTGTGCCACTAGT
This sequence comes from Schistocerca americana, assembly GCF_021461395.2. NCBI lineage: Eukaryota > Metazoa > Arthropoda > Insecta > Orthoptera > Acrididae > Schistocerca > Schistocerca americana. The sequence goes on from NC_060127.1 coordinate 234,262,092, forward strand.
TATAGATTGCGATGATTCACTTCAGGTTTACTGTATCCCTCTGACCTTCATATTGACGATGAAACACAGAAATTGCATCGGAATTAAATACATAAGGCACTAAGCCGACTTATGTACAAGACGACTGACTCATCTTACTGTCTATGTTTGAACCAATTCTGTGACACTAGTTATAGATTCCGATGCTTCACTTCAGGTTTACTGTATCCCTCTGACCTTCTTATTGACGATGAAACACAGAAATTGCATCGGTATTAAATATATAGGCACAATGCCGACTTATGTACAAGAAGACTGACTCATCTTACTGTCTATGTTTTGAACCATTCCTGTGACACTAGTTATAGATTCCGATGCTTCACTTCGGGTTTACTGGATCCCTTGGACCTTCTTAATGACGATGAAACACAGAAATTGCATCGGAATTAAATACAAAAGGCACAATGCCGATTTTAGTGCAAGAAGACTGACTCTTCCCACTGTCTATGTTTTAAACCATTCCTGTGACACTAGTTATAGATTCCGATGCTTCACTTCAGGTTTACTGTATCCCTCTGACCTTCATATTGACGATGAAACACAGAAATTGCATCGGAATTAAATACAAAAGGCACAATGCCGACTCATGTACAAGAAGACTGACTCTTCCTACTCTCTATGTTTTGAAACATTCCTGTGACACTAGTTATAGATTCCGATGCTTCACTTCAGGTTTACTGTGTCTCTCTGTCCTTCTTATTGACGATGAAACACAGAAATTGCATCGGAATTAAATAGAAAAGGCACGATGCTGACTTAAGTACAAGAAGACTGACTCTTCTTAATGTCTATGATGTCAACCATTCATGTGACACTCTTTATAGTTTCCGATGATTCACTTCATGTTTACTGTATCCCTCTGACCTTCTTATTGACGATGAAAAACTGAAATTGCATCGGAATTAAATACAAAAGGTATAACGCCGACTTAAGTACACGTAAGCTGACTCTTCTTACCTTCTATGTTTAAACCATTCCTGTGACACTAGTTATAGATTTTGATGCTTCACTTCAGATTTACTGTATCCCTCTGACCTTCTTATTGACGATGAAACACAGAAATTGCATCGGAATTAAATACAAAGGGCACAATGCCGACTTAAGTACAAGAAGACTGACTCTTCCTACTGTCTATGTTTTGAACCATTCCTGTGACACTAGTTATAGAATCCGATGCTTCACTTCAGGTTTACTGTATCCCTCTGACCTTCTTATAGGCGATGAAACACAGAAATTGCATCGGAATTAAATACAAAAGGCACAATGCCGACTTAAGTACAAGAAGACTGACTCTTATTACTGCCTATCTTTTGAACCATTCCTATGACACTAGTTATAGATTCCGATGCTTCACTTCAGGTTTACTGTATCCCTCTGACCTTCTTATTGACGATGAAACACAGAAATTGCATCGGAATTAAATACATAGGCACAATGCCGACTTATGTACAAGAAGACTCACTCATCTTACTGTCAATGTTTTGAACCATTCCTGTGACACTAGTTATGGATTCCGATGCTTCACTTCAGGATTACTGTATCCCTTGGACCTTCTTATTGACGACGAAACACAGAAATTGCAACGGAATTAAGTAGAAAATTCACAATGCCGACTTAAGTACAAGAACACTGACACGTCCTACTGTCTATGATTTGAACCATTCCTGTGACACTAGTTATAGACTCCGATGCTTCACTTCAGGTTTACTGTATCCCTCTGACCTTCTTATTGATGATGAAACACAAAAATTGCATCGGAATTAAATGGAAAAGGCACAATCCCGACTGAAGTACAAGAAGACTGACCCTTCTTGCTGGCTATGGTTTGAACCGATCTTGTGACACCAGTTATAGATTCAGATGCTTCACTTCAGGTTTATTGTATGCATTGGACCTTCTTATTGACGATAAAACACCGAAATTGTATCAGAATTAAATATGAAAGGCGCAATGCCGACTTAAGTACAAGAAGAATGACTCTTCCTACTGTCTATGTTTTTGAACGGTTCCTGTGACACTAGCTATTGATTCCGTTGCTTCACTTCAGGTTTACTGTATCCCTCTGACCTTCTTATTGACGATGAAATACAAATATTGCATCGGAAGTAAATAGAAAAGGCACAATGCCGACTTAAGTACAAGAAGATTGACTCTTCTTACTGACTATGTTTTGAAAAAATCCTGTGACACTAGTTATACATTCCGATGCTTCACTTCGGGTTTACTGGATCCCTTGGACCTTCTTATTGACGACGAAACACTGAAATTGCATCGGAATTAAATACGAAAGGCACAATGCCGATTTAAGTACAAGAGGACTGACTCTTCCTACTGTCTATGTTTTGAACCATACCTGTGACACTAGTTGAGGATTCCGATGCTTCACTTCAGGTTTACTGTATTCCTCTGACCGTCTTATTCCCGATGAAACACAGAAATTGCGTCGCAATTAAATAGAATAGGCACAATGCCGACTTAAGTACAAGAAGACTGACTCTTCCTACTGTCTATGTTTTGAATCATTCCTGTGACACTAGTTATAGATTCTGATGCTTCACTTCAGGTTTTCTGTATCCCTCTGACCTTCGTATTGACGATGAAACACAGAAATTGCATCGGAAGTAAATAGAAAAGGCACAATGCCCACTTAAGTACAAGAAGACTGACTCTTCTTACTGACTATGATTTGAACCATTCCTGTGACACTAGTTATAGATTCCGATGCTTCACTTAGGGTTTACTGGATCCCTTGGACCTTCTTATTGACGATGAAACTCAGAAATTGCATCGGAATTAAATACAAAAGGCACAATGCCGATTTAAGTACAAGAAGACTGACTCTTCCCACTGTCTCTGTTTTGAACCATTCCTGTGACACTAGTTATAGATTCCGATGCTTCACTTCGGGTTTACTGGATCCCTTGGACCTTCTTATTGTCGATGAAACACAGAAATTGCATCGGAATTAAATACAAAAGGCACAATGCCGATTTAAGTACAAGAAGACTGACTCTTCCCCACTGTCTCTGTTTTGAACCATTCCTGTGACACTAGTTATAGATTCCGATGCTTCACTTCAGGTGTACTGCATCCCTTGGACTTTCTTATTGACGATGAAACACAGAAATTGCATCGGATTTACATAGAAAAGGCGCAATGCCGACATAAGTACAAGAAGATTGACTCTTCTTACTGACTATGTTTTGATCCATTCCTGTGACACTAGTTATAGATTCCGATGCTTCACTTCGGGTTTACTGGATCCCTTGGACCTTCTTATTGACGATGAAACACAGAAATTGCATCGGAATTAAATACATAAGGCACATTGCCGATTTAAGTACAAGAAGACTGACTCTTCCCACTGTCTCTGTTTTGTACCATTCCTGAGACACTAGTTATAGATTCCGATGCTTCACTTCAGGTTTAATGTATCCCTCTGACCTTCTTTTTGACGATGAAACACAGAAATTGCAACGGAAGTAAATAGAAAAGGCCCAATGCCGACTTAAGTACAAGTGGACTGACTCTTCTTACTGACTATGTTTTGAACCGTTCTTGTGACACTAGTCATAGATTGCGATGCTTTACTTCAGGTTTACTGTATCCCTTGGACCTTCTTATTGAAGATGAAACACAGAAATTGTTTTGGAATTAAATACAAAAGTCACAATGCCGACTTGAGTACAAGAAGACTGACTCTTCTTACTGACTATGTTTTGAACCATTCCTGTGACACTAGTTATCGACTCCAATGCTTCACTTCAGGTTTACTGTATCCCTCTGACCTTCTTATTGATGATGAAACACACAAATTGCATCGGAATAAAACAGAAAAGGCACAATGCCGACCTAAGTACAAGAAGAGTGACTCTTCTTACTGCCAATGCTTGAACCATTCCTGTGACACTAGTTAAAGTTTCCGATGCTTCACTTCAGGTTTACTGTATCCCTCTGTCCTTCTTTTTGACGGTGAAACACAGAAATTGCATCGGAATTAAATACTAAAGGCACAATGCAGGCTCAGTATACAAGATGACTGGCTCTTCTTACTCTGTATGTTTTGAACCTTTCCTGTGAAACTAGTTATGGATTCCGATGCTTCACTTCAGGTTTACTGTATCCCTTGGACCTTCTTATTGACGATGAAACACCGAAATTGCATCGGAATTAAATACGAAAGGCACAATGCCTACTTAAGTACAAGAAGTCTGACTCATCTTGCTGGCTATGTTTTGAACTATTCCTGTGACACCACTTACAGATTCCGATGCTTCACTTCAGGTTTACTGTATCCCTCTGACCTTCTTATTGACGATGAAACACAGGTATTGCATCGGAATTAAATAGAAAAGGCACAATGCCGACTTAAGTACAAGGAGACGGACTCTTCTAATTGGCTATGTTTTGAACCATTCCTGTGACACTAGTTATAGATACCGATGCCTCACTTCAGGTTTACTGTATCCCTCTTACCTTCTTATTGACGATGAAACACAGATATTGCATCGGAATTAAATACAAAAGGCACAATGCCGACTTAACTACAAGAAGACTGACTCTTCCTGCTGTCTATGTTTTGAACCATTCCTGTGACACTAGTTATAGATTCCGATGCTTCACTTCAGGTTTACTGTATCCCTCTGACCTTCCTATTGAAGATGAAACACAGAAATTGCATCGGAATTAAATAGAAAAGGCACAATGCCGACTTAAGTAAAAGAAGACTGACTCTTCTTACTGTCTATGTTTGAACAATTCCTGTGACACTAGTTATAGATTCCAATGCTTCACTTCAGGTTTACTGTATCCCTTGGACCTTCTTATCGACGATGAAACACAGAAATTGCATCGGAATTAAATAGAAAATGCACAATGCCGACTTAAGTACTAGAAGACTGACTCTTCTTACTGTCTATGTTTTGAACCATTCCTGTGACACTAGGTATAGATTCCGATGCTTCACTTCAGATTTACTGTATCCCTTGCACCTTCCTATTGACGACGAAACACAGAAATTGCATCGGAAATAAATAGAAAAGGCACAATGCCGAATTAAGTACAAGAAGACTGACTCTTACTACTGTCTATGTTTTGAACCATTCCTGTGACACTAGTTATAGATTCCGATGCTACACCTCAGGTTTACTGTATCCCTCTGACCATCTTATTGGCGATGAAACACAGAAAATGCATCGGAATTAAATACAAGAGGCACAATGCCGACTTAAGTACAAGAAGACTGCCTCTTCTTACTGACTATGTTTTGAACCATTCCTGTGACACTAGTTATAGATTCCGATGCTTCACTTCGGGTTTACTGGATCCCTTGGACCTTCTTATTGACGATGAAACACAGAAATTGCGTCGGAATTAAATAGAAAAGGCACAATGCCGATTTAAGTACAAGAAGACTGACTCTTCCCACTGTCTCTGTTTTGAACCATTCCTGTGACTCTAGTTATAGATTCCGATGCTTCACTTCAGGTTTACTGTATTCCTCTGACCGTCTTATTGACGATGAAACACAGAAACTGCGTCGGAATTAAATAGAAAAAGCACAATGCCCACTTAAGTACAAGAAGTCTGACTCTTCCTACTGTCTATGTTTTGAATCGTTCCTGTGACACTAATTATATATTCCGATGCTTCACTTTAGGTTTACTGTATCCCTCTGACCTTCATATTGACGATGAAACACTGAAATTGCATCGGAATTAAATACAAAATGCACAATGCCGATTCAAGTACAAGAAGACTGACTCTTCCTACTCTCTATGTTTTGAACCATTCCTGTGACACTAGTTATAGATTCCGATGCTTCACTTCAGGTTTACTGTATCCCTCTGACCTTCCTATTGAAGATGAAACACAGAAATTGCATCGGAATTAAATAGAAAAGGCACAATGCCGACTTAAGTAAAAGAAGACTGACTCTTCTTACTGTCTATGTTTGAACAATTCCTGTGACACTAGTTATAGATTCCAATGCTTCACTTCAGGTTTACTGTCTCCCTTGGACCTTCTTATCGACGATGAAACACAGAAATTGCATCGGAATTAAATAGAAAATGCACAATGCCGACTTAAGTACTAGAAGACTGACTCTTCTTACTGTCTATGTTTTGAACCATTCCTGTGACACTAGTTATAGATTCCGATGCTTCACTTCAGATTTACTGTATCCCTTGCACCTTCCTACTGACGACGAAACACAGAAATTGCATCGGAAATAAATAGAAAAGGCACAATGCCGAATTAAGTACAAGAAGACTGACTCTTACTACTGTCTATGTTTTGAACCATTCCTGTGACACTAGTTATAGATTCCGATGCTACACCTCAGGTTTACTGTATCCCTCTGACCATCTTATTGACGATGAAACACATAAAATGCATCGGAATTAAATACAAAAGGCACAATGCCGACTTAAGTACAGGAAGACTGCCTCTTCTTACTGACTATGTTGTGAACATTTCCTGTGAGACCAGTTTTAAATTCCGATGCTTCACCATATGTTTACTGTATCCCTTGGACCTTCTTATTGACGATGAAACACAGAAATTGCATCGGAATTAAATAAAAAGGCACAATGCCGACTTAAGTACAAGAAGACTGACTGTTCCAACTGTCTACGTTTTGAACCATTCCTGTGACACTAGTTATAGATTCCGATGCTTCACTTCAGGTTTAATGTATCCCTCTGACCTTCTTATTGACGATGAAACACAGAAATTGCAACGGAAGTAAATAGAAAAGGCCCAATGCCGACTTAAGTACAAGAGGACTGACTCTTATTACTGACTATGTTTTGAAACATTCTTGTGACACTAGTCATAGATTGCGATGCTTTACTTCAGGTTTAACGTATCCCTTATACCTTCTTATTGAAGATGAAACACAGAAATTGTATCGGAATTAAATACAAAAGTCTCAATGCCGACTTAAGTACAAGAAGACTGACACTTCTTACTGACTATGTTTTGAGCCATTCCTGTGACACTAGTTATCGACTCCAATGCTTCACTTCAGGTTTACTGTATCCCTCTGACCTTCTTATTGATGATGAAACACACAAATTGCATCGGAATTAAATAGAAAAGGCACAATGCTGACCTAAGTACAAGAAGACTGACTCTTCTTACTGCCTATGTTTGAACCATTCCTGTGACACTAGTTAAAGTTTCCGATGCTTCACTTCAGGTTTACTGTATCCCTCTGTCCTTCTTTTTGACGGTGAAACACAGAAATTGCATCGGGATTAAATACTAAAGGCACAATGCAGGCTCAGTATACAAGATGACTGGCTCTTCTTACTCTGTATGTTTTGAACCTTTCGTGTGACACTACTTATGGATTCCGATGCTTCACTTCAGGTTTACTGTATCCCTTGGACCTTCTTATTGACGATGAAACACCGAAATTGCATCGGAATTAAATATAAAGGCACAATGCCTACTTAAGTACAAGAAGTCTGACTCTTCTTGCTGGATATGTTTTGAACCATTCCTGTGACACCACTTACAGATTCCGATACTTCACTTCAGGTTTACTGTATCCCTCAGACCTTCTTATTGACGATGAAACACAGAAATTGCATCGGAATCAAATAGAAAGGGCACAATGCCGACTTAAGTACAAGAAGACTGACTCTTCTTACTGGCTATGTTTTGAACCATTCCTGTGACACTAGTTATAGATACCGATGCTTCACTTCAGGTTTACTGTATCCCTCGGACCTTCTTATTGACGATGAAACACAGATATTGCATCGGAATTAAATACAAAAGGCACAATGCCGACTTAAGTACAAGAAGACTGACTCTTCTTACTGTCTATGTTTTGAACCATTCCAGTGACACTAGTTATAGATTCCGATGCTTCACTTCAGATTTACTGTATTCCTTGCACCTTCCTATTGACGACGAAACACAGAAATTGCATCGGAAATAAATAGAAAAGGCACAATGCCGAATTAAGTACAAGAAGACTGACTCTTACTACTGTCTATGTTTTGAACCATTCCTGTGACACTAGTTATAGATTTCGATGCTACACCTCAGGTTTACTGTATCCCTCTGACCATCTTATTGACGATGAATCACAGAAATTGCATCGGAATTAAATACAAAAGGCACAATGCCGACTTAGGTACAAGAAGACTGCCTCTTCTTACTGACTATGTTGTGAACATTTCCTGTGAGACCAGTTTTAAATTCCGATGCTTCACTATATGTTTACTGTATCCCTTGGACCTTGTTATTGACGATGAAACACAGAAATTGCATCGGAATTAAATAAATAGGCACAATGCCGACTTAAGTACAAGAAGACTGACTCTTCCAACTGTCTACGTTTTGAACCTTTCCTGTGACACTAGTTATAGATTCCGATGCTTATCTTCAGGTTTAATGTATCCCTCTGACCTTCTTATTGACGATGAAACACAGAAATTGCAACGGAAGTAAATAGAAAAGGCCCAATGCCGACTTAAGTACAAGAGGACTGACTCTTCTTACTGACTATGTTTTGAACCATTCTTGTGACACTAGTCATAGATTCCGATGCTTCACTTCAGGTTTAATGTATCCCTCTGACCTTCTTATTGACGATGAAACACAGAAATTGCAACGGAAGTATATAGAAAAGGCCCAATGCCGACTTAAGTACAAGAAGACTGACTCTTCTTACTGCCTATGTTTGAACCATTCCTGTGACATTTGTTAAAGTTTCCGATGCTTCACTTCAGGTTTACTGTATCCCTCTGTCCTCCTTTTTGACGGTGAAACACAGAAATTGCATCGGAATTAAATACTAAAGGCACAATGCCTACTTAAGTACAAGAAGTCTGACTCTTCTTGCTGGCTATGTTTTGAACCATTCCTGTGACACCACTTACAGATTCCGATACTTCACTTCAGGTTTACTGTATCCCTCTGACCTTCTTATTGACGATGAAACACAGAAATTGCATCGGAATCAAATAGAAAAGGCACAATGCCGACTTAAGTACAAGAAGACTGACTCTTCTTACTGGCTACGTTTTGAACCATTCCTGTGACACTAGTTATAGATACCGATGCCTCACTTCAGGTTTACTGTATCCCTCGGACCTTCTTATTGATGATGAAACACAGATATTGCATCGGAATTAAATACAAAGGCACAATGCCGACTTAAGTACAAGAAGACTGACTCTTCTTACTGGCTATGTTTTGAACCATTCCTGTGACACTAGTTATAGATACCGATGCCCCACTTCAGGTTTACTGTATCCCTCGGACCTTCTTATTGACGATGAAACACAGAAATTAGATCAGAATTAAAGAGAAATGGCACAATGCCTACTAAAGTACAAGACGCCTGACGCTTCCTACTTTCTATGTTTTGAATCGTTCCATTGACACTAGTTATATTTTCCGATGTTTAATTTCAGGTTTACTGTATCCCTCTGACCATCTTATTGACGATGAAACACAGAAATTGCATTCTAATTAAATACAAAAGGCACAATGCCGACTCAAGTACAAGAAGACTGACTCTTCCTACTGTTTATGTTTTGAACCTTTCCTGGGACACTAGTTATAGATTCCGATGCTTCACTTCAGGTTTACTGTATCCCTTGGACCTTCTTATTGACGATGAAACACAGAAATTGGATCGGAATTAAATACAAAAGGCACAATGCCAACTTAAGTACAAGAAGACTGACTCTTCTTACTGACTATGTTTTGAACCATTCCTGTGACACTAGTTATCGACTCCAATGCTTCACTTCAGGTTTACTGTATCCCTCTGACCTTCTTATTGATGATGAAACACAGAAATTGCATCGGAAGTAAATAGAAAAGGCACAATGCTGACTTAAGTACAAGAGGACTGACTCTCCTTCTCTTGATTATGTTTTGAACCATTCTTGTGACACTAGTCATAGATTGCGATGCTTTACTTCAGGTTTACTGTATTCCTCTGACCGTCTTATTGACGATGAAACACAGAAATTGCATCGGAATTAAATAGAAAAGGCACAATGCTGACTTAAGTACAAGAAGAATGACTCTTCCTACTGTCTATGTTTTGAACCATTCCTGTGAAACTAGTTACAGATTCCGAAGCTTCACTTCAGGTTTACTGTATCACTCTGACCCTCTTATTGACGATGAAACACAGAAATTGCATCGGAAATAAATAAATAAGGCACAATGCCGACTCAAGTACAAGAAGACTGACTCTTCCTACTGTCTATGTTTTGAACCATTCCTGTGACACTAGTTATACATTCCGATGCTTCACTTCAGGTTTACTGTGTCCCTCTGACCTTCTTATTGACGATGAATTACAGAAATTGCATCGGAAGTAAATAGAAAAGGCCCAATGCCGACTTAAGTACAAGAGGACTGACTCTTCTTACTGACTATGTTTTGAACCATTCTTATGACACTAGTCATAGATTGCGATGCTTTACTTCAGGTTTACTGTATCCCTTGGATCTTCTTATTGAAGATGAAACACAGAAATTGTATCGGAATTAAATACAAAAGGCACAATGCCGACTTAAGTACAAGAAGACTGACAGTTCTTACTGTCTATGTTTTGAACCATTCCTGTGACACTAGTTATAGATTCCGATGCTTCACTTCAGATTTACTGTATCCCTTGCACCATCCAATTGAGGACGAAACACAGAAATTGCATCGGAAATAAATAGAAAAGGCACAATGCCGACTTAAGTACAAGAAGACTGACTCTTACTACTGTCTATGTTTTGAACCATTTCTGTGACACTAGTTATAGATTCCGATGCTACCCCTCAGGTTTACTATATCCCTCTGACCATCTTATTGACGATGAAACACAGAAATTGCATCGGAATTAAATACAAAAGGCACAATGCCGACTTAAGTAGAAGAAGACTGACTCTTCTTATTGACTATGTTGTGAACATTTCCTGTGAGACCAGTTTTAAATTCCGATGCTTCAATATATGTTTACTGTATCCCTTGGACCTTCTTATTGACGATGAAACACAGAAATTGCATCGGAATTAAATACAAAAGGCACAATGCCGACTTAAGTACAAGAAGACTGACTCTGCTTACTGACTATGTTTTGAACCATTCCTGTGACACTAGTTATCGACTCCAATGCTTCACTTCAGGTTTACTGTATCCCTCTGACCTTCTTATTGATGATGAAACACAGAAATTGCATCGGAAGTAAATAGAAAAGGCACAATGCCGACTTAAGTACAAGAAGACTGACTCTTACTAGTGTCAATTTTTGAACCATTCTTGTGACACTAGTTATAGATTCCGATGCTTCACCTCAGGTTTGCTGTATCCCTCTGTAATTCTTTTTGACGGTGAAACAAAGAAATTGCATCGGAATTAAATACTAAGGGCACAATGCAGGCTCAAATACAAGATGACTGGCTCTTCTTACTCTGTATGTTTTGAACCTTTCCTGTGAGATCGGTTTTAGATTCCGATGCTTCACTTCAGGTTACTGTATTACGTGTATGTTCTTATTGACGACGAAACACAGAAATTGCATCGGAATTAAATACAAAAGGCACAATGCCGACTTAAGTACAAGGAGACTGACTCTTCCTACTGTCTATGTTTTGACCCATTCCTGTGACACTAGTTATAGATTCCGATGCTTCACTTCAGGTTTAATGTATCCCTCTGAACTTCTTATTGATGATGAAACACAGAAATTGCATCGGAAGTAAATAGAAAAGGCCCAATGCCGACTTAAGTACAAGAGGATTGACTCTTCTTACTGACTACGTTTTGAACCATTCTTGTGACACTAGTCATAGATTGCGATGCTTTACTTCAGGTTTACTGTATCCCTAGGACCTTCTTATTGAATTGAAACACAGAAATAGTATCGGAATTAAATACAAAAGTCACAATGCCGACCTAAGTACAAGAAGCCTGACTCTTGTTACTGACAATGTTTTGAACCATTCCTGTGACACTAGTTTTCGATTCCAATGCTTCACTTCAGGTTTACTGTATCCCTCTGACATTCTTATTGATGATGAAACACACAAATTGCATCGGAATTAAACAGAAAAGGCACAATGCCGACCTAAATACAAGAAGACTGGCTCTTCTTACTGCCTATTTATGAACCATTCCTGTGGCACTAGTTAAAGTTTCCGATGCTTCACTTCAGGTTTACTGTATCCCTCTATCCTTCTTTTTGACGGTGATACACAGAAATTGCATGGGAATTAAATACAAAAGGCACAATGGGGACTGAAGTACAAGAAGACTGACTCTTCTTACTGACTATGCTTTGAACCATTCCTGTGACACTAGTTGTAGATTCCGATGCTTCACTTCAGGTTTGCTGTACCCCTCTGTAATTCTTTTTGACGGTGAAACACAGAAATTGCATCGGAATTAAATACTAAAGGCACAATGCAGGCTCAAATACAAGATGACTGGCTCTTCTTACTCTGTATGTTTTGAACCTTTCCTGTGAGATCGGTTTTAGATTCCGATGCTTCACTTCAGGTTTACTGTATTACTTGTACCTTCTTATTGACGACGAAACACAGAAATTGCTTCGGAATTAAATAGAGAAGGCACAATGCCGACTTAAGTACAAGAAGACTGACTCTTCTTACTGACTATAACTTGATTGATTCCTGTGACACTAGTTATAGATTCCGATGCTTCACTTCAGGTTTGCTGTATCCCTTGGACCTTGTTATTGACGAAGAAACACCGAAATTGCATCGGAATTAAATACGAAAGGCACAATGCCGACGTAAGTACAAGAAGGCTGACTCTTCCTACTGTCTATGTTTTGAACCAATCCTGTGTAACTAGTTATAGATTTCGACGCGTCACTTCACGTTTACTGTATTCCTCTGACCGTCTAATTGACGATGAAACACAGAAATTGCATCGGAATTAAATAGAAAAGGCACAATGCCGACTTAAGTACAAGAAGACTGACTCTTATTACTGATTACGTTTGAACCATTCCTGTGACACTAGTTATAGATTCCGATGCTTCACTTCAGGTTTACTGTATCCCTATGACCTTCTTACTGACGATGAAACACAGAAATTGCATCGGAATTATATACAAAAGGCACAATGCCGACTTATGTACAAGAAGACTCACTCATCTTACTGTCTTTGTTTTGAACCATTCCAGTGACACTAGTTATAGATTCCGATGCTTCACTTCAGGTTTACTGTATCCCTCTGAACTTCCTATTGAAGATGAAACACAGAAATTGCATCGGAATTAAATAGAAAAGGCACAAAGCCGACTTAAGTACGAGAAGACTGACTCTTGCTACTGTCTATGTCTTGAACCATTCCTGTGACACTAGTTATAGATTCCGATGCTTCACCTAGGGTTTTATGTATCCCTCTGACCTTCTTATTGACGATGAAACACAGAAATTGCATCGGAAGTAAATAGAAAAGGCCCAATGCCGACTTAAGTACAAGAGGACTGACTCTTCTTACTGACTCTGTTTTCAACCATTCTTGTGACACTAGTCATAGATTGCGATGCTTTACTTCAGGTTTACTGTATCCCTTGGACCTTCTTATTGACGATGAAACACCGAAATTGCATCGGAATTAAATACGAAAAGGCACAATGCCGACTTAAGTACAAGGAGACTGACTCTTCCTACTGTCTATGTTTTGACCCATTCCTGTGACACTAGTTATAGATTCCGATGCTTCACTTCAGGTTTAATGTATCCCTCTGAACTTCTTATTGATGATGAAACACAGAAATTGCATCGGAAGTAAATAGAAAAGGCCCAATGCCGACTTAAGTACAAGAGGATTGACTCTTCTTACTGACTACGTTTTGAACCATTCTTGTGACACTAGTCATAGATTGCGATGCTTTACTTCAGGTTTACTGTATCCCTAGGACCTTCTTATTGAATTGAAACACAGAAATAGTATCGGAATTAAATACAAAAGTCACAATGCCGACCTAAGTACAAGAAGCCTGACTCTTGTTACTGACAATGTTTTGAACCATTCCTGTGACACTAGTTTTCGATTCCAATGCTTCACTTCAGGTTTACTGTATCCCTCTGACATTCTTATTGATGATGAAACACACAAATTGCATCGGAATTAAACAGAAAAGGCACAATGCCGACCTAAATACAAGAAGACTGGCTCTTCTTACTGCCTATTTATGAACCATTCCTGTGGCACTAGTTAAAGTTTCCGATGCTTCACTTCAGGTTTACTGTATCCCTCTATCCTTCTTTTTGACGGTGATACACAGAAATTGCATGGGAATTAAATACAAAAGGCACAATGGGGACTGAAGTACAAGAAGACTGACTCTTCTTACTGACTATGCTTTGAACCATTCCTGTGACACTAGTTGTAGATTCCGATGCTTCACTTCAGGTTTGCTGTACCCCTCTGTAATTCTTTTTGACGGTGAAACACAGAAATTGCATCGGAATTAAATACTAAAGGCACAATGCAGGCTCAAATACAAGATGACTGGCTCTTCTTACTCTGTATGTTTTGAACCTTTCCTGTGAGATCGGTTTTAGATTCCGATGCTTCACTTCAGGTTTACTGTATTACTTGTACCTTCTTATTGACGACGAAACACAGAAATTGCTTCGGAATTAAATAGAGAAGGCACAATGCCGACTTAAGTACAAGAAGACTGACTCTTCTTACTGACTATAACTTGATTGATTCCTGTGACACTAGTTATAGATTCCGATGCTTCACTTCAGGTTTGCTGTATCCCTTGGACCTTGTTATTGACGAAGAAACACCGAAATTGCATCGGAATTAAATACGAAAGGCACAATGCCGACGTAAGTACAAGAAGGCTGACTCTTCCTACTGTCTATGTTTTGAACCAATCCTGTGTAACTAGTTATAGATTTCGACGCGTCACTTCACGTTTACTGTATTCCTCTGACCGTCTAATTGACGATGAAACACAGAAATTGCATCGGAATTAAATAGAAAAGGCACAATGCCGACTTAAGTACAAGAAGACTGACTCTTATTACTGATTACGTTTGAACCATTCCTGTGACACTAGTTATAGATTCCGATGCTTCACTTCAGGTTTACTGTATCCCTATGACCTTCTTACTGACGATGAAACACAGAAATTGCATCGGAATTATATACAAAAGGCACAATGCCGACTTATGTACAAGAAGACTCACTCATCTTACTGTCTTTGTTTTGAACCATTCCAGTGACACTAGTTATAGATTCCGATGCTTCACTTCAGGTTTACTGTATCCCTCTGAACTTCCTATTGAAGATGAAACACAGAAATTGCATCGGAATTAAATAGAAAAGGCACAAAGCCGACTTAAGTACGAGAAGACTGACTCTTGCTACTGTCTATGTCTTGAACCATTCCTGTGACACTAGTTATAGATTCCGATGCTTCACCTAGGGTTTTATGTATCCCTCTGACCTTCTTATTGACGATGAAACACAGAAATTGCATCGGAAGTAAATAGAAAAGGCCCAATGCCGACTTAAGTACAAGAGGACTGACTCTTCTTACTGACTCTGTTTTCAACCATTCTTGTGACACTAGTCATAGATTGCGATGCTTTACTTCAGGTTTACTGTATCCCTTGGACCTTCTTATTGACGATGAAACACCGAAATTGCATCGGAATTAAATACGAAAAGCACAATGCCTACTTAAGTACAAGAAGTCTGACTCTTCTTGCTGGCTATGTTTTGAACCATTCCTGTGACACCACTTACAGATTCCGATGCTTCACTTCCGGTTTACTGTATCCCTCTGACCTTCTTATTGACGATGAAACACAGAAATTGCATCGGAATTAAATAGAAAAGGCACAATGCCGACTTAAGTACAAGAAGACTGACTCTTCTTACAGACTATGTCTGGAACCATTCCTGTGACACTAGTTATACATACCGATGCCTCACTTCAGGTTTACTGGATCCCTCGGATCTTCTTATTGACGATGAAACACAGAAATTGCATCGGAATTAAATACAAAAGGCACAATGCCGACTTAAGTAGAAGAAGACTGACTCTTCCTACTGTCTATGTTTTGAACCATTCCTGTGACACTAGTAATAGATTCCGATGCTTCACTTCACATTTACTGTATCCCTTGCACCTTCTTATTGACGACGAAACACAGAAATTGCATCGGAATTAAACAGAAAAGGCACAATGCCGACTTAAGTACTAGAAGACTGACTCTTACTACTGTCTATGTTTTGAACCATTCCTGTGACACTAGTTATAGATTCCGACGCTTCACCTCGGGTTTACAGTATCCCTCTGACTTTCTTATTGACGATGAAACACAGAAATTGCATCGGAACTAAATACAAAATGCACAATGCCGACTTAAGTACAAGAAGACTGACTCTTCTTACTGACTATGTTGTGAACATTTCCTGTGAGACCAGTTTTAAATTCCGATGTTTCACTAAATGTTTACTGTATCCCATGGACCTTCTTATTGACGATGAAACACAGAAATTTCATCGGAATTAAATACAAAAGGCACAATGCCGACTTAAGTACAAGAAGGCTGACTCTTCCTACTGTCTATGTTTTGAACCTTTCCTGTGGCACTAGTTATAGATTCCGATGCTTCACTTCAGGTTTAATATATCCCTTTGACCTTCTTATTGACGATGAAACACAGAAATTGCATCGGAAGTAAATAAAAAACGCCCAATGCCGACTTAAGTACAAGAGGACTGACTCTTCTTACTGACTATGTTTGAACCATTCTTGTGACACTAGTCATAGACTGCGATGTTTTACTTCAGGTTTACTGTATCCGTTGGACCTTCTTATTGACGATGAAACACAGAAATTGCATCGGAATTAAATAGAAAACGCCCAATGCCGACTTAAGTACAAGAGGACTGACTCTTCTTACTGACTATGTCTGAACCATTCTTTTCACACTAGTCATTGATTGCGATGCTTTACTTCAGGTTTACTGTATCCCTTGGACCTTCTTATTGACGATGAAACACAGAAATTACATCGGAATTAAATAGAAAAGGCACAATGCCGACTTAAGTACAAGAAGACTGACTCTTCTTACTGTCTATTTTTGAACCATTCCTGTGACACTAGTTAAAGATTCCGATGCTTCACTTCAGGTTTACTGTATCCCTCTGTCCTTCGTATTGACGATGAAACACAGAAATTGCATCGGAATTAAATACTAAAGGCACAATGCAGGCTCAAATACAAGATGACGGGCTCTTCTTACACTGTATGTTTTGAACCTTTCCTGTGAGACCGGTTTTAGATTCCGATGTTTCACTTCAGGTTTACTGTATTACTTGTACCTTCTTATAGACGACGAAACGCAGAAATTGCATCGGAATTGAATAGAAAAGGCACATTGCCGACATAAGTACAAGAAGACTGAATCTTCTTACTGACTATATCTTGATTGATTCCTGTGACACTAGTTATAGATTCCGATGCTTCACTTCAGGTTTAGTGTATCCCTCAGACCTTCTTATTGACGATGAAACACAGAAATTGCATCGGAATTAAATACAAAAGGCACAATGCCGACTTAAGTACAAGAAGACTGACTCTTCCTACTGTCTATGTTTTGAACCTTTCCTGTGACACTGGTTATAGATTCCGATGCTTCACTTCAGATTTACAGTATCCCTCTGACCTTCTTATTGACGATGAAACACAGATATTGCATCGGAAAAAAATACAAAAGGCACAATGCCGACTTAAGTACAAGAAGACTGACTCTTCTTACTCTGTATGTTTTGAACGATTCCTGCGACACTAGTTATAGATTCCGATGCTTCACTTCAGGTTTACTGTACCCTCTGACCTTCGTATTGAAGATGAAACACAGAAATTGCATCGGAATTAAATAGAAAAGGCACAATGCCGACTTAAGTACTAGAAGACAGACTCTTCTTACTGTCTATGTTTGAACAATTCCTGTGACACTAGTTATAAATTCCGATGCTTCACTTCAGGTTTACTGTATCCCTTGGACCTTCTTATCGACGATGGAACACAGAAATTGCATCGGAATTAAATAGAAAATGCACAATGCCGACTTAAGTACAAGAAGACTGATTCTTCTTACTGTCTATGTTTTGAACCATTCCTGTGACACTAGTTATAGATTCCGATGCTACACCTCAGGTTTACTGTATCCCTATGACCATCTTATTGACGATGAAACTCAGAAATTGCATCGGAATTAAATACAAAAGGCACAATGCCGACTTAAGTACAAGAAGTCTGACTCTTCCTACTGTCTATGTTTTGAATCATTCCTGTGACACTAATTATATATTCCGATGCTTCACTTTAGGTTTACTGTATCCCTCTGACCTTCATATTGACGATGAAACACTGAAATTGCATCGGAATTAAATACAAAATGCACAATGCCGATTCAAGTACAAGAAGACTCACTCTTCCTACTCTCTATGTTTTGAACCATTCCTGTGACACTAGTTATAGATTCCGATGCTTCACTTCAGATTTACTGTATCCCTTGCACCATCCTATTGACGACGAAACACAGAAATTGCATCGCAAATAAATAGAAAAGGCACAATGCCGAATTAAGTACAAGAAGACTGACTCTTACTACTGTCTATGTTTTGAACCATTCCTGTGACACTAGTTATAGATTCCGATGCTACACCTCAGGTTTACTGTATCCCTCTGACCATCTTATTGACGATGAAACACAGAAAATGCATCGGAATTAAATACAAGAGGCACAATGCCGACTTAAGTACAAGAAGACTGCCTCTTCTTACTGACTATGTTTTGAACCATTCCTGTGACACTAGTTATAGATTCCGATGCTTCTCTTCGGGTTTACTGGATCCCTTGGACCTTCTTATTGACGATGAAACACAGAAATTGCATCGGAATTAAATAGAAAAGGCACAATGCCGATTTAAGTACAAGAAGACTGACTCTTCCCACTGTCTCTGTTTTGAACCATTCCTGTGACTCTAGTTATAGATTCCGATGCTTCACTTCAGGTTTACTGTATTCCTCTGACCGTCTTATTGACGATGAAACACAGAAATTGCGTCGGAATTAAATAGAAAAAGCACAATGCCGACTTAAGTACAAGAAGTCTGACTCTTCCTACTGTCTATGCTTTGAATCATTCCTGTGACACTAATTATATATTCCGATGCTTCACTTTAGGTTTACTGTATCCCTCTGACCTTCATATTGACGATGAAACACTGAAATTGCATCGGAATTAAATACAAAATGCACAATGCCGATTCAAGTACAAGAAGACTGACTCTTCCTACTCTCTATGTTTTGAACCATTCCTGTGACACTAGTTATAGATTCCGATGCTTCACTTCAGGTTTACTGTATCCCTCTGACCTACCTATTGAAGATGAAACACAGAAATTGCATCGGAATTAAATAGAAAAGGCACAATGCCGACTTAAGTAAAAGAAGACTGACTCTTCTTACTGTCTATGTTTGAACAATTCCTGTGACACTAGTTATAGATTCCAATGCTTCACTTCAGGTTTACTGTCTCCCTTGGACCTTCTTATCGACGATGAAACACAGAAATTGCATCGGAATTAAATAGAAAATGCACAATGCCGACTTAAGTACTAGAAGACTGACTCTTCTTACTGTCTATGTTTTGAACCATTCCTGTGACACTAGTTATAGATTCCGATGCTTCACTTCAGATTTACTGTATCCCTTGCACCTTCCTATTGACGACGAAACACAGAAATTGCATCGGAAATAAATAGAAAAGGCACAATGCCGAATTAAGTACAAGAAGACTGACTCTTACTACTGTCTATGTTTTGAACCATTCCTGTGACACTAGTTATAGATTCCGATGCTACACCTCAGGTTTACTGTATCCCTCTGACCATCTTATTGACGATGAAACACAGAAAATGCATCGGAATTAAATACAAAAGGCACAATGCCGACTTAAGTACAAGAAGACTGCCTCTTCTTACTGACTATGTTGTGAACATTTCCTGTGAGACCAGTTTTAAATTCCGATGCTTCACCATATGTTTACTGTATCCCTTGGACCTTCTTATTGACGATGAAACACAGAAATTGCATCGGAATTAAATAAAAAGGCACAATGCCGACTTAAGTACAAGAAGACTGACTGTTCCAACTGTCTACGTTTTGAACCATTCCTGTGACACTAGTTATAGATTCCGATGCTTCACTTCAGGTTTAATGTATCCCTCTGACCTTCTTATTGACGATGAAACACAGAAATTGCAACGGAAGTAAATAGAAAAGGCCCAATGCCGACTTAAGTACAAGAGGACTGACTCTTATTACTGACTATGTTTTGAAACATTCTTGTGACACTAGTCATAGATTGCGATGCTTTACTTCAGGTTTAACGTATCCCTTATACCTTCTTATTGAAGATGAAACACAGAAATTGTATCGGAATTAAATACAAAAGTCTCAATGCCGACTTAAGTACAAGAAGACTGACACTTCTTACTGACTATGTTTTGAGCCATTCCTGTGACACTAGTCATCGACTCCAATGCTTCACATCAGGTTTACTGTATCCCTCTGACCTTCTTATTGATGATGAAACACACAAATTGCATCGGAATTAAATAGAAAAGGCACAATGCTGACCTAAGTACAAGAAGACTGACTCTTCTTACTGCCTATGTTTGAACCATTCCTGTGACACTAGTTAAAGTTTCCGATGCTTCACTTCAGGTTTACTGTATCCCTCTGTCCTTCTTTTTGACGGTGAAACACAGAAATTGCATCGGAATTAAATACTAAAGGCACAATGCAGGCTCAGTATACAAGATGACTGGCTCTTCTTACTCTGTATGTTTTGAACCTTTCGTGTGACACTACTTATGGATTCCGATGCTTCACTTCAGGTTTACTGTATCCCTTGGACCTTCTTATTGACGATGAAACACCGAAATTGCATCGGAATTAAATATAAAGGCACAATGCCTACTTAAGTACAAGAAGTCTGACTCTTCTTGCTGGATATGTTTTGAACCATTCCTGTGACACCACTTACAGATTCCGATACTTCACTTCAGGTTTACTGTATCCCTCTGACCTTCTTATTGACGATGAAACACAGAAATTGCATCGGAATCAAATAGAAAGGGCACAATGCCGACTTAAGTACAAGAAGACTGACTCTTCTTACTGGCTATGTTTTGAACCATTCCTGTGACACTAGTTATAGATACCGATGCTTCACTTCAGGTTTACTGTATCCCTCGGACCTTCTTATTGACGATGAAACACAGATATTGCATCGGAATTAAATACAAAAGGCAGAATGCCGACTTAAGTACAAGAAGACTGACTCTTCTTACTGTCTATGTTTTGAACCATTCCA
The DNA here is from genome assembly GCF_021461395.2 of Schistocerca americana. Classification (NCBI taxonomy): domain Eukaryota; kingdom Metazoa; phylum Arthropoda; class Insecta; order Orthoptera; family Acrididae; genus Schistocerca; species Schistocerca americana. The sequence continues at coordinate 234,283,559 of NC_060127.1, forward strand.
GTGACACTAGTTATAGATTCCGATGCTTCACTTCAGATTTACTGTACTCCTTGCACCTTCCTATTGACGACGAAACACAGAAATTGCATCGGAAATAAATAGAAAAGGCACAATGCCGAATTAAGTACAAGAAGACTGACTCTTACTACTGTCTATGTTTTGAACCATTCCTGTGACACTAGTTATAGATTTCGATGCTACACCTCAGGTTTACTGTATCCCTCTGACCATCTTATTGCCGATGAATCACAGAAATTGCATCGGAATTAAATACAAAAGGCCCAATGCCGACTTAAGTACAAGAAGACTGCCTCTTCTTACTGACTATGTTGTGAACATTTCCTGTGAGACCAGTTTTAAATTCCGATGCTTCACTATATGTTTACTGTATCCCTTGGACCTTCTTATTGACGATGAAACACAGAAATTGCATCGGAATTAAATAAATAGGCACAATGCCGACTTAAGTACAAGAAGACTGACTCTTCCAACTGTCTACGTTTTGAACCTTTCCTGTGACAGTAGTTATAGATTCCGATGCTTCACTTCAGGTTTAATGTATCCCTCTGACCTTCTTATTGACGATGAAACACAGAAATTGCAACGGAAGTAAATAGAAAAGGCCCAATGCCGACTTAATTACAAGAGGACTGACTCTTCTTACTGACTATGTTTTGAACCATTCTTGTGACACTAGTCATAGATTCCGATGCTTCACTTCAGGTTTAATGTATCCCTCTGACCTTCTTATTGACGATGAAACACAGAAATTGCAACGGAAGTAAATAGAAAAGGCCCAATGCCGACTTAAGTAGAAGAAGACTGACTCTTCTTACTGCCTATGTTTGAACCATTCCTGTGACATTTGTTAAAGTTTCCGATGCTTCACTTCAGGTTTACTGTATCCCTCTGTCCTCCTTTTTGACGATGAAACACAGAAATTGCAACGGAAGTAAATAGAAAAGGCCCAATGCCGACTTAAGTACAAGAGGACTGACTCTTCTTACTGACTATGTTTTGAACCATTCTTGTGACACTAGTCATAGATTCCGATGCTTCACTTCAGGTTTAATGTATCCCTCTGACCTTCTTATTGACGATGAAACACAGATATTGCATCGGAATTAAATACAAAGGCACAATGCCGACTTAAGTACAAGAAGACTGACTCTTCTTACTGGCTATGTTTTGAACCATTCCTGTGACACTAGTTATAGATACCGATGCCCCACTTCAGGTTTACTGTATCCCTCGGACCTTTTTATTGACGATGAAACACAGAAATTAGATCAGAATTAAAGAGAAATGGCACAATGCCTACTAAAGTACAAGAAGCCTGACGCTTCCTACTTTCTATGTTTTGAATCGTTCCATTGACACTAGTTATATTTTCCGATGCTTAATTTCAGGTTTACTGTATCCCTCTGACCATCTTATTGACGATGAAACACAGAAATTGCATTCGAATTAAATACAAAAGGCACAATGCCGACTCAAGTACAAGAAGACTGACTCTTCCTACTGTTTATGTTTTGAACCTTTCCTGGGACACTAGTTATAGATTCCGATGCTTCACTTCAGGTTTACTGTATCCCTTGGACCTTCTTATTGACGATGAAAGACAGAAATTGGATCGGAATTAAATACAAAAGGCACAATGCCAACTTAAGTACAAGAAGACTGACTCTTCTTACTGACTATGTTTTGAACCATTCCTGTGACACTAGTTACCGACTCCAATGCTTCACTTCAGGTTTACTGTATCCCTCTGACCTTCTTATTGATGATGAAACACAGAAATTGCATCGGAAGTAAATAGAAAAGGCACAATGCTGACTTAAGTACAAGAGGACTGACTCTTCTTCTCTTGATTATGTTTTGAACCATTCTTGTGACACTAGTCATAGATTGCGATGCTTTACTTCAGGTTTACTGTATTCCTCTGACCGTCTTATTGACGATGAAACACAGAAATTGCATCGGAATTAAATAGAAAAGGCACAATGCTGACTTAAGTACAAGAAGAATGACTCTTCCTACTGTCTATGTTTTGAACCATTCCTGTGAAACTAGTTACAGATTCCGAAGCTTCACTTCAGGTTTACTGTATCCCTCTGACCCTCTTATTGACGATGAAACACAGAAATTGCATCGGAAATAAATAAATAAGGCACAATGCCGACTCAAGTACAAGAAGACTGACTCTTCCTACTGTCTATGTTTTGAACCATTCCTGTGACACTAGTTATACATTCCGATGCTTCACTTCAGGTTTACTGTGTCCCTCTGACCTTCTTATTGACGATGAATTACAGAAATTGCATCGGAAGTAAATAGAAAAGGCCCAATGCCGACTTAAGTACAAGAGGACTGACTCTTCTTACTGACTATGTTTTGAACCATTCTTATGACACTAGTCATAGATTGCGATGCTTTACTTCAGGTTTACTGTATCCCTTGGATCTTCTTATTGAAGATGAAACACAGAAATTGTATCGGAATTAAATACAAAAGGCACAATGCCGACTTAAGTGCAAGAAGACTGACAGTTCTTACTGTCTATGTTTTGAACCATTCCTGTGACACTAGTTATAGATTCCGATGCTTCACTTCAGATTTACTGTATCCCTTGCACCATCCAATTGAGGACGAAACACAGAAATTGCATCGGAAATAAATAGAAAAGGCTCAATGCCGACTTAAGTACAAGAAGACTGACTCTTACTACTGTCTATGTTTTGAACCATTTCTGTGACACTAGTTATAGATTCCGATGCTACCCCTCAGGTTTACTATATCCCTCTGACCATCTTATTGACGATGAAACACAGAAATTGCATCGGAATTAAATACAAAAGGCACAATGCCGACTTAAGTAGAAGAAGACTGACTCTTCTTATTGACTATGTTGTGAACATTTCCTGTGAGACCAGTTTTAAATTCCGATGCTTCAATATATGTTTACTGTATCCCTTGGACCTTCTTATTGACGATGAAACACAGAAATTGCATCGGAATTAAATACAAAAGGCACAATGCCGACTTAAGTACAAGAAGACTGACTCTGCTTACTGACTATGTTTTGAACCATTCCTGTGACACTAGTTATCGACTCCAATGCTTCACTTCAGGTTTACTGTATCCCTCTGACCTTCTTATTGATGATGAAACACAGAAATTGCATCGGAAGTAAATAGAAAAGGCACAATGCCGACTTAAGTACAAGAAGACTGACTCTTACTAGTGTCAAATTTTGAACCATTCTTGTGACACTAGTTATAGATTCCGATGCTTCACCTCAGGTTTGCTGTATCCCTCTGTAATTCTTTTTGACGGTGAAACAAAGAAATTGCATCGGAATTAAATACTAAGGGCACAATGCAGGCTCAAATACAAGATGACTGGCTCTTCTTACTCTGTATGTTTTGAACCTTTCCTGTGAGATCGGTTTTAGATTCCGATGCTTCACTTCAGGTTACTGTATTACGTGTATGTTCTTATTGACGACGAAACACAGAAATTGCATCGGAATTAAATACAAAAGGCACAATGCCGACTTAAGTACAAGGAGACTGACTCTTCCTACTGTCTATGTTTTGACCCATTCCTGTGACACTAGTTATAGATTCCGATGCTTCACTTCAGGTTAAATGTATCCCTCTGAACTTCTTATTGATGATGAAACACAGAAATTGCATCGGAAGTAAATAGAAAAGGCCCAATGCCGACTTAAGTACAAGAGGATTGACTCTTCTTACTGACTATGTTTTGAACCATTCTTGTGACACTAGTCATAGATTGCGATGCTTTACTTCAGGTTTACTGTATCCCTAGGACCTTCTTATTGAATTGAAACACAGAAATAGTATCGGAATTAAATACAAAAGTCACAATGCCGACCTAAGTACAAGAAGCCTGACTCTTGTTACTGACAATGTTTTGAACCATTCCTGTGACACTAGTTTTCGACTCCAATGCTTCACTTCAGGTTTACTGTATCCCTCTGACATTCTTATTGATGATGAAACACACAAATTGCATCGGAATTAAACAGAAAAGGCACAATGCCGACCTAAATACAAGAAGACTGGCTCTTCTTACTGCCTATTTATGAACCATTCCTGTGGCACTAGTTAAAGTTTCCGATGCTTCACTTCAGGTTTACTGTATCCCTCTATCCTTCTTTTTGACGGTGATACACAGAAATTGCATGGGAATTAAATACAAAAGGCACAATGGGGACTGAAGCACAAGAAGACTGACTCTTCTTACTGACTATGCTTTGAACCATTCCTGTGACACTAGTTATAGATTCCGATGCTTCACTTCAGGTTTGCTGTACCCCTCTGTAATTCTTTTTGACGGTGAAACACAGAAATTGCATCGGAATTAAATACTAAAGGCACAATGCAGGCTCAAATACAAGATGACTGGCTCTTCTTACTCTGTATGTTTTGAACCTTTCCTGTGAGATCGGTTTTAGATTCCGATGCTTCACTTCAGGTTTACTGTATTACTTGTACCTTCTTATTGAGGACGAAACACAGAAATTGCTTCGGAATTAAATAGAGAAGGCACAATGCCGACTTAAGTACAAGAAGACTGACTCTTCTTACTGACTATAACTTGATTGATTCCTGTGACACTAGTTATAGATTCCGATGCTTCACTTCAGGTTTGCTGTATCCCTTGGACCTTGTTATTGACGAAGAAACACCGAAATTGCATCGGAATTAAATACGAAAGGCACAATGCCGACGTAAGTACAAGAAGGCTGACTCTTCCTACTGTCTATGTTTTGAACCAATCCTGTGTAACTAGTTATAGATTTCGACGCGTCACTTCACGTTTACTGTATTCCTCTGACCGTCTAATTGACGATGAAACACAGAAATTGCATCGGAATTAAATAGAAAAGGCACAATGCCGACTTAAGTACAAGAAGACTGACTCTCATTACTGATTACGTTTGAACCATTCCTGTGACACTAGTTATAGATTCCGATGCTTCACTTCAGGTTTACTGTATCCCTATGACCTTCTTACTGACGATGAAACACAGAAATTGCATCGGAATTAAATACAAAAGGCACAATGCCGACTTATGTACAAGAAGACTCACTCATCTTACTGTCTTTGTTTTGAACCATTCCAGTGACACTAGTTATAGATTCCGATGCTTCACTTCAGGTTTACTGTATCCCTCTGAACTTCCTATTGAAGATGAAACACAGAAATTGCATCGGAATTAAATAGAAAAGGCACAAAGCCGACTTAAGTACGAGAAGACTGACTCTTGCTACTGTCTATGTCTTGAACCATTCCTGTGACACTAGTTATAGATTCCGATGCTTCACCTAGGGTTTTATGTATCCCTGTGACCTTCTTATTGACGATGAAACACAGAAATTGCATCGGAAGTAAATAGAAAAGGCCCAATGCCGACTTAAGTACATGAGGACTGACTCTTCTTACTGACTCTGTTTTCAACCATTCTTGTGACACTAGTCATAGATTGCGATGCTTTACTTCAGGTTTACTGTATCCCTTGGACCTTCTTATTGACGATGAAACACCGAAATTGCATCGGAATTAAATACGAAAAGCACAATGCCTACTTAAGTACAAGAAGTCTGACTCTTCTTGCTGGCTATGTTTTGAACCATTCCTGTGACACCACTTACAGATTCCGATGCTTCACTTCAGGTTTACTGTATCCCTCTGACCTTCTTATTGACGATGAAACACAGAAATTGCATCGGAATTAAATAGAAAAGGCACAATGCCGACTTAAGTACAAGAAGACTGACTCTTCTTACAGACTATGTCTGGAACCATTCCTGTGACACTAGTTATACATACCGATGCCTCACTTCAGGTTTACTGGATCCCTCGGATCTTCTTATTGACGATGAAACACAGAAATTGCATCGGAATTAAATACAAAAGGCACAATGCCGACTTAAGTAGAAGAAGACTGACTCTTCCTACTGTCTATGTTTTGAACCATTCCTGTGACACTAGTAATAGATTCCGATGCTTCACTTCACATTTACTGTATCCCTTGCACCTTCTTATTGACGACGAAACACAGAAATTGCATCGGAATTAAACAGAAAAGGCACAATGCCGACTTAAGTACTAGAAGACTGACTCTTACTACTGTCTATGTTTTGAACCATTCCTGTGACACTAGTTATAGATTCCGACGCTTCACCTCGGGTTTACAGTATCCCTCTGACTTTCTTATTGACGATGAAACACAGAAATTGCATCGGAACTAAATACAAAATGCACAATGCCGACTTAAGTACAAGAAGACTGACTCTTCTTACTGACTATGTTGTGAACATTTCCTGTGAGACCAGTTTTAAATTCCGATGTTTCACTAAATGTTTACTGTATCCCATGGACCTTCTTATTGACGATGAAACACAGAAATTTCATCGGAATTAAATACAAAAGGCACAATGCCGACTTAAGTACAAGAAGGCTGACTCTTCCTACTGTCTATGTTTTGAACCTTTTCTGTGGCACTAGTTATAGATTCCGATGCTTCACTTCAGGTTTAATATATCCCTTTGACCTTCTTATTGACGATGAAACACAGAAATTGCATCGGAAGTAAATAAAAAACGCCCAATGCCGACTTAAGTACAAGAGGACTGACTCTTCTTACTGACTATGTTTGAACCATTCTTGTGACACTAGTCATAGACTGCGATGTTTTACTTCAGGTTTACTGTATCCGTTGGACCTTCTTATTGACGATGAAACACAGAAATTGCATCGGAATTAAATAGAAAAGGCACAATGCCGACTTAAGTACAAGAAGACTGACTCTTCTTACTGTCTATTTTTGAACCATTCCTGTGACACTAGTTAAAGATTCCGATGCTTCACTTCAGGTTTACTGTATCCCTCTGTCCTTCGTATTGACGATGAAACACAGAAATTGCATCGGAATTAAATACTAAAGGCACAACGCAGGCTCAAATACAAGATGACGGGCTCTTCTTACACTGTATGTTTTGAACCTTTCCTGTGAGACCGGTTTTAGATTCCGATGCTTCACTTCAGGTTTACTGTATTACTTGTACCTTCTTATAGACGACGAAACGCAGAAATTGCATCGGAATTAAATAGAAAAGGCACATTGCCGACATAAGTACAAGAAGACTGAATCTTCTTACTGACTATATCTTGATTGATTCCGGTGACACTAGTTATAGATTCCGATGCTTCACTTCAGGTTTAGTGTATCCCTCTGACCTTCTTATTGACGATGAAACACAGAAATTGCATCGGAATTAAATACAAAAGGCACAATGCCGACTTAAGTACAAGAAGACTGACTCTTCCTACTGTCTATGTTTTGAACCTTTCCTGTGACACTAGTTATAGATTCCGATGCTTCACTTCAGATTTACAGTATCCCTCTGACCTTCTTATTGACGATGAAACACAGATATTGCATCGGAAAAAAATACAAAAGGCACAATGCCGACTTAAGTACAAGAAGACTGACTCTTCTTACTCTGTATGTTTTGAACGATTCCTGCGACACTAGTTATAGATTCCGATGCTTCACTTCAGGTTTACTGTACCCTCTGACCTTCGTATTGAAGATGAAACACAGAAATTGCATCGGAATTAAATAGAAAAGGCACAATGCCGACTTAAGTACTAGAAGACAGACTCTTCTTACTGTCTATGTTTGAACAATTCCTGTGACACTAGTTATAAATTCCGATGCTTCACTTCAGGTTTACTGTATCCCTTGGACCTTCTTATCGACGATGGAACACAGAAATTGCATCGGAATTAAATAGAAAATGCACAATGCCGACTTAAGTACAAGAAGACTGATTCTTCTTACTGTCTATGTTTTGAACCATTCCTGTGACACTAGTTATAGATTCCGATGCTACACCTCAGGTTTACTGTATCCCTATGACCATCTTATTGACGATGAAACTCAGAAATTGCATAGGAATTAAATACAAAAGGCACAATGCCGACTTAAGTACAAGAAGATTGACTCTTCTTACTGACTATGTTGTGAACATTTCCTGTGAGACCAGTTTTAAATTCCGATGCTTCACTGTATGTTTACTGTATCCCTTGGACCTTCTTATTGACGATGAAACACAGAAATTGCATCGGAAGTAAATACAAAAGACACAATGCCGACTTAAGTACAAGAAGACTGACTCTTCCTACTGTCTATGTTTTGAACCTTTCCTGTGACACTAGTTATAGATTCCGATGCTTCACTTCAGGTTTAATGTATCCCTCTGACCTTCTTATTGACGATGAAACACAGAAATTGCATCGGAAGGAAATAGAAAAGGCCCAATGCCGACTTAAGTACAAGAGGACTGACTCTTCTTACTGACTATTTTTTGAACCATTCTTGTGACACTAGTCATAGATTGCGATGCTTTTCTTCTGGTTTACTGTATCCCTTGGACCTTCTTATTGAAGATGAAACACAGAAATTGTATCGGAATTAAATACAGATGACACAATGCCGACTTAAGTACATGAAGACTGACTCTTCTTACTGACTACGTTTTGAACCATTCCTGTGACACTAGCTATCAACTCCATTGCTTCACTTCAGGTTCACTGTATCCCTCTGACCTTTATATTGATGATGAAACACACAAATTGCCACGGAATTAAATAGAAAAGGCACAATGCCGACCTAAGTTCAAGAAGACTGACCCTTCTTACTGCCTATTTTTGAACCATTCCTGTGACACTAGTTAAAGATTCCGGTGCTTCACTTCAGGTTTACTGTATCCCTTGGACCTTCTTATTGACGATTTAACACCGAATTTGCATCGGAATTAAATACGAAAGGCACAATGCCTACTTAAGTACAAGAAGTCTGACTCTTCTTGCTGGCTATGTTTTGAACCATTCCTGTGACACCACTTACAGATTCCGATGCTTCACTTCAGGTTTACTGTATCCCTCTGACCTTCTTATTGACGATGAAACACAGAAATTGCATCGGAATTAAATAGAAAAGGCACAATGCCGACTTAAATTAAAGAAGACTGACTCTTCTTACTTACTATGTTTTGAACCATTCCTGTGACACTAGTTATAGATACCGATGCCTCACTTCAGGTTTACTGTATCCCTCGGACCTTCTTATTGACGATGAAACACAGAAATTGCATCGGAATTAAATACGAAAGGCACAATGCCTACTTAAGTACAAGAAGTCTGACTCTTCTTGCTGGCTATGTTTTGAACCATTCCTGTGACTCCACTTACAGATTCCGATGCTTCACTTCAGTTTTACTGTATCCCTCTGACCTTCTTATTAACGATGAAACACAGAAATTGCATTCGAATTAAATACAAAAGGCACAATGCCGACTCAAGGACAAGAAGACTGACTCTTCCTACTGTCTATGTTTTGAACCATTCCTGGGACACTAGTTATAGATTCCGATGCTTCACTTCAGGTTTTCTGTATCCCTTGGACCTTCTTATTGACGATGAAACACAGAAATTGCATCGGAATTAAATACAAAAGGCACAATACCGATTATGTACAAGAAGACTGACTCTTCTTACTGACTACGTTTTGAACTATTCCTGTGACACTAGTTATCGACTCCAATACTTCACTTCAGGTTTACTGTATCCCTCTCACCTTCCTAATGACGACGAAACACAGAAATTGCATCGGAAATAAATAGAAAAGGCACAATGCCGACTTAAGTACAAGAAGACTGACTCTTCTTACTGACTGTGTTTTGAACCATTCCTGTGACACTAGTTATAGATACCGATGCCTCATTTCTGGTTTACTGTATCCCTCGGGCCTTCTTAATGACGATGAAACACAGAAATTGCATCGGAATTAAATACAAAAGGCACAATGCCAACTTAAGTACAAGAAGACTGACTCTTCCTGCTGTCTATGTTTTGAACCATTCCTGTGACACTAGTTATAGATTCCGATACTTCACTTCAGATTTACTGTATCCCTCTGACCTTCTGATTGACGATGAAACACAGAAACTGGATCGGAATTAAATAGAAAAGGCACAATGCCGACTAAAGTACAAGAAGACTGACGCTTCCTACTGTCTATGTTTTGAATCATTCCTGTGACCCTAGTTATAGATTCCGATGCTTCATTTCAGGTTTACTGTATCCCTCTGACCTTCTTATTGATGATGAAACACACAAATTGCATCGGAATTAAATAGGAAAGGCACAATGCCGACTTAAGTACAAGAAGACTGACTCTTCTTACTGTCTATGTTTTGAACCATTCCTGTGACACTAGTTATAGATTCCGATGCTTCACTTCAGATTTACTGTATCCCTTGCACCTTCCTATTGACGACGAAACACAGAAATTGCATCGGAAATAAATTGAAAAGGCACAATGCCGACTTAAGTACAAGAAGACTGACTCTTACTACTGTCTATGTTTTGAACCATTCCTGTGACACTAGTTATAGATTCCGATGCTACCCCTCAGGTTTACTGTACCCCTCTGACCATCTTATTGACGATGAAACACAGAAATTGCATCGGAATTAAATACAAAAGCACAATGCCGAGTTAAGTACAAGAAGACTGACTCTTCTTACTATGTTGTGAACATTTCCTGTGAGACCAGTTTTAAATTCCGATGCTTCACTATATGTTTACTGTATCCCTTGGACCTTCTTAGGGACGATGAAACACAGAAATTGCATCGGAAATAAATACAAAAGGCACAATGCCGACTTAAGTACAAGAAGACTGACTCTTCCTACTGTCTATGTTTTAAACCTTTTCTGTGACACTAGTTATAGATTCCGATGCTTCACTTCAGGTTTAATGTATCCCTCTGACCTTCTTATTGACGATGAAACACAGAAATTGCATTCGAATTAAATACAAAAGGCACAATGCCGACTCAAGTACAAGAAGACAGACTCTTCCTACTGTCTATGTTTGAACAATTCCTGTGACACTAGTTATGAATTCCGATGCTTCACTTCAGGTTTACTGTATCCCTTGGACCTTCTTATCGACGATGAAACACAGAAATTGCATCGGAATTAAATAAAAAATGCACAATGCCGACTTAAGTACAAGAAGACTGACTCTTCTTACTGTCTATGTTTTGAACCATTCCTGTGACACTAGTTATAGATTCCGATGCTACACCTCAGGTTTACTGTATCCCTATGACCATCTTATTGACGATGAAACACAGAAATTGCATCGGAATTAAATACAAAAGGCACAATGCCGACTTATGTACAAGAAGACTGACTCTTCTTACTGACTATGTTTTGAACTATTCCTGTGACACTAGTTATCGACTCCAATGCTTCACTTCAGGGGTTACTGTATCCCTCTGACCTTCTTTTTGATGATGAAACACACAAATTGCCACGGAATTAAATAGAAAAGGCACAATGCCGACCTAAGTACAAGAAGACTGACCCTTCTTACTGCCTATTTTTGAACCATTCCTGTGACACTTGTTAAAGATTCCGATGCTTCACTACAGGTTTACTGTATCCCTTGGACCTTCTTATTGACGATGAAACACCGAATTTGCATCGGAATTAAAAACGAAAGGCACAATGCCTACTTAAGTACAAGAAGTCTGACTCTTCTTGCTGGCAATGTTTGAACCATTCCTGTGACACCACTTATAGATTCCGATGCTTCACTTTAGGTTTACTGTATCCCTCTGACCTTCTTATTGACGATGAAACACAGAAATTGCATCGGAAGTAAATAGAAAAGGCCCAATGCCGACTTAAATACAAGAGGACTGACTCTTCTTACTGACTATGTTTTGAAGCATTCTTGTGACACTAGTCATATGTTGCGATGCTTTACTTCAGGTTTACTGTATCCCTCTGACCTTCTTATTGATGATGAAACACACAAATTGCATCGGAATTTAATAGAAAAGGCACAATGCCGACCTAAGTACAAGAAGACTGATTCTTCTTACTTCCTATTTTTGAACCATTCCTGTGACACTAGTTAAAGTTTCCGATGCTTCACTTCAGGTTTACTGTATCCCTCTGTCCTTCCTTTTGACGGTGAAACACAGAAATTGCATCAGAATTAAATACTAAAGGCACAATGCAGGCTCATATACAAGATGACTGGCTCTTTTTACTCTGTATGTTTTGAACCTTTCCTGTGACACTAGTTATGGATTCCGATGCTTCACGTCAGGTTTACTGTATCCTTTGGACCTTCTTATTGACGATGACACACCGAAATTGCATCGGAATTAAATTCGAAAGGCACAATGCCGACTTAAGTACAAGAAGTCTGACTCTTCTTGCTGGCTATGTTTTGAACCATTCCTGTGACACCACTTACAGATTCCGATGCTTCACTTCAGGTTTACTGTATCCCTCTGACCTTCTTATTGACGATGAAACACAGAAATTGCATCGGAATTAAATAGAAAAGGCACAATGCCGACTTAAGTTAAAGAAGACTGACTCTTCTTACTGACTATGTTTTGAATCATTCCTGTGACACTAGTTATAGATACCGATGCCTCACTTCAGGTTTACTGTATCCCTCGGACCTTCTTATTGACGATGAAACACAGAAATGGCATCGGAATTAAATACAAAAGGCACAATGCCGACTTAAGTACAAGAAGACTGACTCTTCCAGCTGTCTATGTTTTGAACCATTCCTGTAACACTAGTTATAGATTCCGATGCTTCACTTCAGGTTTACTGTATCCCTCTGACCTTCTTATTGACGATTAAACACAGAAATTGGATCGGAATTAAATAGAAAAGGCACAATGCCGACTAAAGTACAAGAAGACTGACGGTTCGTACTTTCTATGTTTTGAATCATTCCTGTGACACTAGTTATAGATTCCGATGCTTCATTTCAGGTTTACTGTATCCCTCTGACCTTCTTATTAACGATGAAACACAGAAATTGCATTCGAATGAAATACAAAAGGCACAATGCCGACTCAAGTACAAGAAGACTGACTCTTCCTACCGTCTATGTTTTGAACCATTCCTGGGACACTAGTTATAGATTCCGATGCTTCACTTCAGGTTTTCTGTATCCCTTGGACCTTCTTATTGACGATGAAACACAGAAATTGCATCGGAATTAAATACAAAAGGCACAATGCCGACTTATGTACAAGAAGACTGACTCTTCTTACTGACTATGTTTTGAACTATTCCTGTGACACTAGTTATTGACTCCAATGCTTCACTTCAGGTTTACTGTATCCCTCTGACCTTCTTATTGATGATGAAACACAGAAATTGCATGGGAAGTAAATAGAAAAGGCACAATGCCGACTTAAGTACAAGAAGACTGACTCTTCTTAGTGTCTATTTTTGAACCATTCCTGTGACACTAGTTATAGATTCCGATGCTCCACCTCAGGTTTGCTGTATCCCTCTGTAATTCTTTTTGACGGTGAAACACAGAAATTGCATCGGAATTAAATACTTAAGGCACAATGCAGGCTCAAATACAAGATGACTGGCTCTTCTTACTCTGTATGTTTTGAACCTTTCCTGTGAGATCGGTTTTAGATTCCAATGCTTCACTTCAGGGTTACTGTATTACTTGTATGTTCTTATTGACGACGAAACACAGAAATTGCTTCGGACTTAAATAGAAAAGGCACAATGCCGACTTTAGTCGAGAAGACTGATTCTTCTTACTGACTATACCTTGATTGATTCCTGTGACACTAGTTATAGATTCCGATGCTTAACGTTAGGTTTGCTGTATCCCTTGGACCTTCTTATTGACGAAGAAACACCGAAATTTCATCGGAATTAGATACGAAAGGCACAAGGCCGACTTCAGTACAAGAGGACTGACTCTTCTTACTGACTATGTTGTGAACATTTCCTGTGAGACCAGTTTTAAATTTCGATGCTTCACTATATGTTTACTGTATCCCTCTGACCTTCCTATTGAAGATGAAACACAGAAATTGCATCGGAATTAAATAGAAAAGGCACAAAGCCGACTTAAGTACGAGAAGACTGACTCTTACTACTGTCTATGTCTTGAACCATTCCTGTGACACTAGTTATAGATTCCGATGCTTCACCTAGGGTTTAATGTATCCCTCTGACCTTCTTATTGACGATGAAACACAGAAATTGCATCGGAAGAAAATAGAAAAGGCCCAATGTCGACTTATGTACAAGAGGACTGACTCTTCTTACTGACTATGTTTTGAACAATTCTTGTGACACTAGTCATAGATTGCGTTGCTTTACTTCAGGTTTACTGTATCCCTTGGACCTTCTTATTGATGATGAAACACCGAAATTGCATCGGAATTAAATACGAAAAGCACAATGCCTACTTAAGTACAAGAAGTCTGACTCTTCTTGCTGGCTATGTTTTGAACCATTCCTGTGACACCACTTACGGATTCCGATGCCTCACTTCAGGTTTACTGTATCCCTCGGATCTTCTTATTGACGATGAAACACAGAAATTGCAACGGAATTAAATACAAAAGGCACAATGCCGACTTAAGTACAAGAAGACTGACTCTTCCTACTGTCTATGTTTTGAACCATTCTGTGACACTAGTCTTAGATTTCGATGCGTCATTTCACGTTTACTGTATTGCTCTGACCGTCTTATTGGCGATGAAACACACAAGTTGCATCGGAATTAAATAGATAAGGCACAATGCCGACTTAAGTACAAGAAGACTGACTCTTATTACTGCCTATGTTTTGAACCATTCCTGTGACACTAGTTATAGATTCCGAAGCTTCACTTCAGGTTTAATATATCCCTTTGACCTTCTTATTGACGATGAAACACAGAAATTGCATCGGAATTAAATACAAAAGGCACAATGCCGACTTAAGTACAAGAAGACTGACTCTTCCTACTGTCTATGTTTTGAACCTTTCTTGTGGCACTAGTTATAGATTCCGATGCTTCACTTCAGGTTTAATATATCCCTTTGACCTTCTTATTGACGATGAAACACAGAATTTGCATCGGAAGTAAATAGAAAACGCCCAATGCCGACTTAAGTACAAGAGGACTGACTCTTCTTACTGAATATGTTTGAACCATTCTTGTGACACTAGTCATAGATTGCGATGCTTTACTTCAGGTTTACTGTATCCCTTGGACCTTCTTATTGACGATGAAGCACAGAAATTGCATCGGAATTAAATATTAAACGCCCAATGCCGACTTAAGTACAAGAGAACTGACCCTTCTTACTGACTATGTTTGAACCATTCTTGTGACACTAGTCATAGATTGCGATGCTTTACTTCAGGTTTACTGTATCCCTTGGACCTTCTTATTGACGGTGAAACACACAAATAACATCGGAATTAAATCCTAAAGGCACAATGCAGGCTCAAATACAAAATGACTGCCTCTTCTTACACTGTATGTTTTGAACCTTTCCTGTGAGACCAGTTTTAGATTCCGATGCATCACTTCAGGTTTACTGTATTACTTGTACCTTCTTATAGACGACGAAACACAGAAATTGCATCGGAATTAAATAGAAAAGGCACATTGCCGACATAAGTACAAGAAGACTGACTCTTCTTACTGACTATGTTTGAACAATTCCTGTGACACTAGTTATAGATACCGATGCCTCACTTCAGGTTTACTGTATCCCTCGGACCTTCTTATTGACGATGAAACACAGAAATTGCATCGGAATTAAATACAAAAGGCACAATGCCGACTTAAGTACAAGAAGACTGACTCTTCTTACTGTCTATGTTTTGAACCATTCCTGTGACACTAGTTATAGATTCCGATGCTTCACTTCAGATTTACTGTATCCCTTGCACCTTCCTATTGACGACGAAACACAGAAATTGCATCGGAAATAAATTGAAAAGGCACAATGCCGACTTAAGTACAAGAAGACTGACTCTTACTACTGTCTATGTTTTGAACCATTCCTGTGACACTAGTTATAGATTCCGATGCTACCCCTCAGGTTTACTGTACCCCTCTGACCATCTTATTGACGATGAAACACAGAAATTGCATCGGAATTAAATACAAAAGCACAATGCCGAGTTAAGTACAAGAAGACTGACTCTTCTTACTATGTTGTGAACATTTCCTGTGAGACCAGTTTTAAATTCCGATGCTTCACTATATGTTTACTGTATCCCTTGGACCTTCTTAGTGACGATGAAACACAGAAATTGCATCGGAAATAAATACAAAAGGCACAATGCCGACTTAAGTACAAGAAGACTGACTCTTCCTACTGTCTATGTTTTAAACCTTTCCTGTGACACTAGTTATAGATTCCGATGCTTCACTTCAGGTTTAATGTATCCCTCTGACCTTCTTATTGACGATGAAACACAGAAATTGCATTCGAATTAAATACAAAAGGCACAATGCCGACTCAAGTACAAGAAGACAGACTCTTCCTACTGTCTATGTTTGAACAATTCCTGTGACACTAGTTATGAATTCCGATGCTTCACTTCAGGTTTACTGTATCCCTTGGACCTTCTTATCGACGATGAAACACAGAAATTGCATCGGAATTAAATAAAAAATGCACAATGCCGACTTAAGTACAAGAAGACTGACTCTTCTTACTGTCTATGTTTTGAACCATTCCTGTGACACTAGTTATAGATTCCGATGCTACACCTCAGGTTTACTGTATCCCTATGACCATCTTATTGACGATGAAACACAGAAATTGCATCGGAATTAAATACAAAAGGCACAATGCCGACTTATGTACAAGAAGACTGACTCTTCTTACTGACTATGTTTTGAACTATTCCTGTGACACTAGTTATCGACTCCAATGCTTCACTTCAGGGGTTACTGTATCCCTCTGACCTTCTTTTTGATGATGAAACACACAAATTGCCACGGAATTAAATAGAAAAGGCACAATGCCGACCTAAGTACAAGAAGACTGACCCTTCTTACTGCCTATTTTTGAACCATTCCTGTGACACTTGTTAAAGATTCCGATGCTTCACTACAGGTTTACTGTATCCCTTGGACCTTCTTATTGACGATGAAACACCGAATTTGCATCGGAATTAAAAACGAAAGGCACAATGCCTACTTAAGTACAAGAAGTCTGACTCTTCTTGCTGGCAATGTTTGAACCATTCCTGTGACACCACTTATAGATTCCGATGCTTCACTTTAGGTTTACTGTATCCCTCTGACCTTCTTATTGACGATGAAACACAGAAATTGCATCGGAAGTAAATAGAAAAGGCCCAATGCCGACTTAAATACAAGAGGACTGACTCTTCTTACTGACTATGTTTTGAAGCATTCTTGTGACACTAGTCATATGTTGCGATGCTTTACTTCAGGTTTACTGTATCCCTCTGACCTTCTTATTGATGATGAAACACACAAATTGCATCGGAATTAAATAGAAAAGGCACAATGCCGACCTAAGTACAAGAAGACTGATTCTTCTTACTGCCTATTTTTGAACCATTCCTGTGACACTAGTTAAAGTTTCCGATGCTTCACTTCAGGTTTACTGTATCCCTCTGTCCTTCCTTTTGACGGTGAAACACAGAAATTGCATCAGAATTAAATACTAAAGGTACAATGCAGGCTCATATACAAGATGACTGGCTCTTTTTACTCTGTATGTTTTGAACCTTTCCTGTGACACTAGTTATGGATTCCGATGCTTCACTTCAGGTTTACTGTATCCTTTGGACCTTCTTATTGACGATGACACACCGAAATTGCATCGGAATTAAATTCGAAAGGCACAATGCCTACTTAAGTACAAGAAGTCTGACTCTTCTTGCTGGCTATGTTTTCAACCATTCCTGTGACACCACTTACAGATTCCGATGCTTCACTTCAGGTTTACTGTATCCCTCTGACCTTCTTATTGACGATGAAACACAGAAATTGCATCGGAATTAAAAAGAAAAGGCACAATGCCGACTTAAGTTAAAGAAGACTGACTCTTCTTACTGACTATGTTTTGAATCATTCCTGTGACACTAGTTATAGATACCGATGCCTCACTTCAGGTTTACTGTATCCCTCGGACCTTCTTATTGACGATGAAACACAGAAATGGCATCGGAATTAAATACAAAAGGCACAATGCCGACTTAAGTACAAGAAGACTGACTCTTCCAGCTGTCTATGTTTTGAACCACTCCTGTGACACTAGTTATAGATTCCGATGCTTCACATCAGGTTTACTGTATCCCTCTGACCTTCTTATTGACGATTAAACACAGAAATTGGATCGGAATTAAATAGAAAAGGCACAATGCCGACTAAAGTACAAGAAGACTGACGGTTCGTACTTTCTATGTTTTGAATCATTCCTGTGACACTAGTTATAGATTCCGATGCTTCATTTCAGGTTTACTGTATCCCTCTGACCTTCTTATTAACGATGAAACACAGAAATTGCATTCGAATGAAATACAAAAGGCACAATGCCGACTCAAGTACAAGAAGACTGACTCTTCCTACTGTCTATTTTTTGAACCATTCCTGGGACACTAGTTATAGATTCCGATGCTTCACTTCAGGTTTTCTGTATCCCTTGGACCTTCTTATTGACGATGAAACACAGAAATTGCATCGGAATTAAATACAAAAGGCACAATGCCGACTTATGTACAAGAAGACTGACTCTTCTTACTGACTATGTTTTGAACTATTCCTGTGACACTAGTTATTGACTCCAAAGCTTCACTTCAGGTTTACTGTATCCCTCTGACCTTCTTATTGATGATGAAACACAGAAATTGCATGGGAAGTAAATAGAAAAGGCACAATGCCGACTTAAGTACAAGAAGACTGACTCTTCTTAGTGTCTATTTTTGAACCATTCCTGTGACACTAGTTATAGATTCCGATGCTCCACCTCAGGTTTGCTGTATCCCTCTGTAATTCTTTTTGACGGTGAAACACAGAAATTGCATCGGAATTAAATACTTAAGGCACAATGCAGGCTCAAATACAAGATGACTGGCTCTTCTTACTCTGTATGTTTTGAACCTTTCCTGTGAGATCGGTTTTAGATTCCGATGCTTCACTTCAGGGTTACTGTATTACTTGTATGTTCTTATTGACGACGAAACACAGAAATTGCTTCGGAATTAAATAGAAAAGGCACAATGCCGACTTTAGTCGAGAAGACTGATTCTTCTTACTGACTATACCTTGATTGATTCCTGTGACACTAGTTATAGATTCCGGTGCTTAACGTTAGGTTTGCTGTATCCCTTGGACCTTCTTATTGACGAAGAAACACCGAAATTTCATCGGAATTAAATACGAAAGGCACAAGGCCGACTTCAGTACAAGAGGACTGACTCTTCTTACTGACTATGTTGTGAACATTTCCTGTGAGACCAGTTTTAAATTTCGATGCTTCACTATATGTTTACTGTATCCCTCTGACCTTCCTATTGAAGATGAAACACAGAAATTGCATCGGAATTAAATAGAAAAGGCACAAAGCCGACTTAAGTACGAGAAGACTGACTCTTACTACTGTCTATGTCTTGAACCATTCCTGTGACACTAGTTATAGATTCCGATGCTTCACCTATTGTTTAATGTATCCCTCTGACCTTCTTATTGACGATGAAACACAGAAATTGCATCGGAAGAAAATAGAAAAGGCCCAATGCCGACTTATGTACAAGAGGACTGACTCTTCTTACTGACTATGTTTTGAACAATTCTTGTGACACTAGTCATAGATAGCGTTGCTTTACTTCAGGTTTACTGTATCCCTTGGACCTTCTTATTGATGATGAAACACCGAAATTGCATCGGAATTAAATACGAAAAGCACAATGCCTACTTAAGTACAAGAAGTCTGACTCTTCTTGCTGGCTATGTTTTGAACCATTCCTGTGACACCACTTACGGATTCCGATGCCTCACTTCAGGTTTACTGTATCCCTCGGATCTTCTTATTGACGATGAAACACAGAAATTGCATCGGAATTAAATACAAAAGGCACAATGCCGACTTAAGTACAAGAAGACTGACTCTTCCTACTGTCTATGTTTTGAACCATTCTGTGACACTAGTCTTAGATTTCGATGCGTCATTTCACGTTTACTGTATTGCTCTGACCGTCTTATTGGCGATGAAACACACAAGTTGCATCGGAATTAAATAGATAAGGCACAATGCCGACTTAAGTACAAGAAGACTGACTCTTATTATTGCCTATGTTTTGAACCATTCCTGTGACACTAGTTATAGATTCCGAAGCTTCACTTCAGGTTTAATATATCCCTTTGACCTTCTTATTGACGATGAAACACAGAAATTGCATCGGAATTAAATACAAAAGGCACAATGCCGACTTAAGTACAAGAAGACTGACTCTTCCTACTGTCTATGTTTTGAACCTTTCTTGTGGCACTAGTTATAGATTCCGATGCTTCACTTCAGGTTTAATATATCCCTTTGACCTTCTTATTGACGATGAAACACAGAATTTGCATCGGAAGTAAATAGAAAACGCCCAATGCCGACTTAAGTACAAGAGGACTGACTCTTCTTACTGAATATGTTTGAACCATTCTTGTGACACTAGTCATAGATTGCGATGCTTTACTTCAGGTTTACTGTATCCCTTGGACCTTCTTATTGACGATGAAGCACAGAAATTGCATCGGAATTAAATATTAAACGCCCAATGCCGACTTAAGTACAAGAGAACTGACCCTTCTTACTGACTATGTTTGAACCATTCTTGTGACACTAGTCATAGATTGCGATGCTTTACTTCAGGTTTACTGTATCCCTTGGACCTTCTTATTGACGTTGAAACACAGAAATAACATCGGAATTAAATCCTAAAGGCACAATGCAGGCTCAAATACAAAATGACTGCCTCTTCTTACACTGTATGTTTTGAACCTTTCCTGTGAGACCAGTTTTAGATTCCGATGCATCACTTCAGGTTTACTGTATTACTTGTACCTTCTTATAGACGACGAAACACAGAAATTGCATCGGAATTAAATAGAAAAGGCACATTGCCGACATAAGTACAAGAAGATTGACTCTTCTTACTGACCATATCTTGATTGATTCCTGTGACACTAGTTATAGATTCCGATGCTTCACTTCAGGTTTACTGTACCCTCTGACGTTCGTATTGAAGATGAAACACAGAAATTGCATCGGAATTAAATAGAAAAGGCACAATGCCGACTTAAGTACAAGAAGACAGACGTTTCTTACTGTCTATGTTTGAACAATTCCTGTGACACTAGTTATAAATTCCGATGCTTCACTTCAGGTTTACTGTATCCCTTGGACCTTCTTATCGGCGATGAAACACAGAAATTGCATCGGAATTAAATAGAAAATGCACAATGCCGACTTAAGTACAAGAAGATTGACTCTTCTTACTGTCTATGTTTTGAACCATTCCTGTGACACTAGTTATAGATTCCGATGCTACACCTCAGGTTTACTGTATCCCTATGACCATCTTATTGACCATGAAACACAGATATTTCATCGGAAGTAATTAGAAAAGGCCCAATGCCGACTTAAGTACAAGATGACTAACTCTTCTTACTGACTATGTTTGAACCATTCCTGTGACACTAGTTATATATTCCGATGCTTCACTTCAGGTTTACTGTATCCCTCTGACCTTCTTATTAACGATGAAACACAGAAATTGCATCGGATTTAAATAGAAAAGGCACAATGCCGACTAAAGTACAAGAAGACTGACGCTTCCTACTGTCTATGTTTTGAATCATTCCTGTGACCCTAGTTATAGATTCCGATGCTTCATTTCAGGTTTACTGTATCCCTATGACCTTCTTATTGACGATGAAACACAGAAATTGCATTCGAATTAAATACAAAAGGCACAATGCCGACTCAAGTACAAGAAGACTGACTCTTCCTACTGTCTATGTTTTGAACCATTTCTGTGACACTAGTTATAGATTCCGATGCTTCACTTCAGGTTTACTGTATCCCTCTGACCTTCTTATTGACGATGAAACACAGAAATTGGACCGGATTTAAATAGCAAAGGCACAATGCCGACTAAAGTACAAGAAGATTGACGCTTCCTACTGTCTATGTTTTGAATCATTCCTGTGACCCTAGTTATAGATTCCGATGCTTCATTTCAGGTTTACTGTATCCCTCTGACCTTCTTATTGACGATGAAACACAGAAATTGCATTCGAATTAAATACAAAAGGCACAATGCCCACTCAAGTACAAGAAGACTGACTCTTCCTACTGTCTATGTTTTGAACCATTCCTGTGACACTAGTTATATATTCCGATGCTTCACTTCAGCTTTACTGTATCCCTCTGACCTTCTTATTAACGATGAAACACAGAAATTGCATCGGATTTAAATAGAAAAGGCACAATGCCGACTAAAGTACAAGAAGACTGACGCTTCCTACTGTCTATGTTTTGAATCATTCCTGTGACCCTAGTTATAGATTCCGATGCTTCATTTCAGGTTTACTGTATCCCTATGACCTTCTTATTGACGATGAAACACAGAAATTGCATTCGAATTAAATACAAAAGGCACAATGCCGACTCAAGTACAAGAAGACTGACTCTTCCTACTGTCTATGTTTTGACCCTTTCCTGAGACACTAGTTATAGATTCCGATGCTTCACTTCAGGTTTAATGTATCCCTCTGACCTTCTTATTGACGATGAAACACAGAAATTGCATCGGAAGTAAATAGAAAAGGCCCAATGCCGACTTAAGTACAAGAGAATTGACTCTTCTTGCTGACTATGTTTTGAACCATTCTTGTGACACTAGTCATAGATTGCGATGCTTTACTTCAGGTTTACTGTATCCCTTGGACCTTCTTATTGAAGATGAAACACAGAAATTGTATCGGAATTAAATACAAAAGTCACAATGCCGACTTAAGTACATGAAGACTGATTCTTCTTACGGACAATGTTTGAACCATTCCTGTGACACTAGTTATCGACTCCAATGCTTCACTTCAGGTTTACTGTATCACTCTGACCTTCTTATTGATGATGAAACACACAAATTGCATCGGAATTAAATAGAAAAGGCACAATGCCGACCTAAGTACAAGAAGACTGACTCTTCTTACTGCCTATTTTTGAACCATTCCTGTGACACTAGTTAAAGTTTCCGATGCTTCACTTCAGGTTTACTGTATCCCTAGGACCTTCTTACTGACGATGAAACACAGAAATTGCATCGGAATTAAATACACAAGGCACAATGCCGACTTATGTACAAGAAGACTGACTCTAATTACTGCCTATGTTTTGAACCATTCCTGTGACACTAGATATAGATTCCGATGCTTCACTTCAGGTTTACTGTATCCCTATGACCTTCTTACTGACGATGAAACACAGAAATTGCATCGGAATAAATACAAAAGGCACAATGCCGACTTAAGTACAAGAAGACTGACTCTTCTTACTGTCTATGTTTGAACAATTCCTGTGACACTAGTTATAGATTCCGATGCTTCACTTCAGGTTTACTGTATCCCTCTGATCTACCTATTAAAGATGAAACACAGAAATTGCATCGGAAGTAAATAGAAAAGGGACAATGCCGACTTAAGTACAAGAAGACTGACTCTTCTTAGTGTCTATTTTTGAACCATTCCTGTGACACTAGTTATAGATCCCGATGCTTCACTTCAGGTTTGCTGTTTCCCTCTGTAAATCTTTTTGACGGTGAAACACCGAAATTGCATCGGAATTAAATACTAAAGGCACAATGCAGGCTCAAATACAAGATGACTGGCTCTTCTTACTCTGTATGTTTTGAACCTTTCCTGTGAGATCGGTTTTAGATTCCGTTGCTTCACGTCAGGTTTACTGTATTACTTGTACCTTCTTATTGACGACGAAACACAGAAATTGCTTCGGAATTAAATAGAAAAGGCACAATGCCGACTAAGTACAAGAAGACTGACTCTTCTTACTGACTATACCTTGATTGATTCCTGTGACACTAGTTATAGATTCCGATGCTTCACTTCAGGTTTGCTGTATCCCTTGGACTTTCTTATTGAGGAAGAAACACCGAAATTGCAACGGAATTAAATACGAAAGGCACAATGCCGACTTAAGTACAAGAAGACTGACTCTTCCTACTGTCTATGTTTTGAACCATTCCTGTGACACTAGTTATTGATTTCGTCGCGTCACTTCACGTTTACTGTATTCCTCTGACCGTCTTATTGACGATGAAACACAGAAATTGCATCGGAATTAAATAGAAAAGGCACAATGCCGACTTAAGTCCAAGAAGACTGACACTTATTACTGCCTATGATTGAACCATTCCTGTGACACTAGTTATAGATTCCGATGCTTCACTTCAGGTTTACTGTATCCCTATGACCTTCTTACTGACGATGAAACACAGAAATTGCATCGGAATTAAATACACAAGGCACAATGCCGACTTATGTACAAGAAGACTCACTCATCTTACTGTCTTTGTTTTGAACCATTCCTGTGACACTAGTTATAGATTCCGATGCTTCACTTCTGGTTTAATGTATCCCTCTGATCTTCCTATTGAAGATGAAATACAGAAATTGCATCGGAATTAAATAGAAAAGGCACAAAGTCGACTTAAGTACGAGAGGACTGACTCTTACTACTGTCTATTTCTTGAACCATTCCAGTGACACTAGTTGTAGATTCCGATGCTTCACCTAGGGTTTAATGTATCCCTCTGACCTTCTTATTGACGATGAAACACAGAAATTGCATCGGAAGTAAATAGAAAAGGCCCAATGCCGACTTAAGTACGAGAGGACTGACTCTTCTTACTGACTATGTTTTCAACCATTCTTGTGACACTAGTTATAGATTGCGATGCTTTACTTCAGGTTTACTGTATCCCTTGGACCTTCTTATTTACGATGAAACACCGAAATTGCATCGGAATTAAATACGAAAAGCACAATGCCTACTTAAGTACAAGTAGTCTGACTCTTCTTGCTGGCTATGTTTTGAACCATTCCTGTGACACCTCTTACAGATTCCGATGCATCACTTCAGGTTTACTGTATCCCTCTGACCTTCTTATTGACGATGAAACACAGAAATTGCATCAGAATTAAATAGAAAAGGCACAATGCCGACTTAAGTACAAGAAGACTGACTCTTCTTACTGACTATGTCTTGAACCATTCCTGTGACACTAGTTATAGATACCGATGCCTCACTTCAAGTTTACTGTATCCCCCGGACCTTCTTATTGACGATGAAACACAGAAATTGCATTGAATTAAATACAAAAGGCACAATGCCGACTTAAGTACAAGAAGACTGACTCTTCCTACTGTCTATGTTTTGAACCATTCCTGTGACACTAGTTATAGATTTCGATGCGTCACGTCACGTTTGCTGTATTCCTCTGACCGTCGTATTGACGATGAAACACACAAATTGCATCGGAATTAAATAGAAAAGGCACAATGCCGACTTAAGTACAAGAAGACTGACTCTAATTACTGCCTATGTTTTGAACCATTCCTGTGACACTAGATATAGAATCCGATGCTTCACTTCAGGTTTACTGTATCCCTATGACCTTCTTACTGACGATGAAACACAGAAATTGCATCGGAATTAAATACAAAAGGCACATTGCCGACTTAAGTACAAGAAGACTGACTCTTCTTACTGTCTATGTTTGAACAATTCCTGTGACAATAGTTATAGATTCCGATGCTTCACTTCAGGTTTACTGTATCCCTCTGATCTACCTATTGAAGATGAAACACAGAAATTGCATCGGAATTAAATAGAAAAGGCACAATGCCGACTTAACTACAAGAACACTGACTCTTCTTACTGTCTATGTTTGAACAATTCCTGTGACACTAGTTATAGATTCCGATGCTTCACTTCAGGTTTACTGAATCCCTTGGACGTTCTTATCGACGATGAAACACAGAAATTGCATCGGAATTAAATAGAAAATGCACAAGGCTGACTTAAGTACAAGAAGACTGACTCTTCTTACTGTCAATGTTTTGAACCATTCCTGTGACACTAGTTATAGATTCCGATGCTTCACTTCACATTTACTGTCTCCCTTGACCCTTCTTATTGACGACGAAACACAGAAATTGCATCGGAATTAAACAGAAAAGGCACAATGCCCACTTAAGTACTAGAAGACTGACTCTTACTACTGTCTATGTTTTGAACCATTCCTGTGACACTAGTTATAGATTCCGATGCTTCACCTCAGGTTTACTGTATCCCTCTGACTTTCTTATTATCGATGAAACACAGAAATTGCATCGGAACTAAATACAAAAGGCACAATGCCGACTTAAGTACAAGACGACTGACTCTTCTTATTGACTATGTTGTGAACATTTCCTGTGAGACCAGTTTTAAATTCCGATGTTTCACTAAATGTTTACTGTATCCCTTGGACCTTCTTATTGACGACGAAACACAGAAATTGCATCGGAATTAAACAGAAGAGGCACAATGCCGACTTAAGTACTAGAAGACTGACTCTTACTACTGTCTATGTTTTGAACCATTCCAGTGACACTAGTTATAGATTTCGATGCGTCACTTCACGTTTACTGTATTCCTCTGACCGTCTTATTGACGATGAAACACACAAATTGCATCGGAATTAAATAGAAAAGGCACAATGCCGACTTAAGTACAAGAAGACTGACTCTAATTACTGCCTATGTTTTGAACCATTCCTGTGACACTAGATATAGATTCCGATGCTTCACTTCAGGTTTACTGTATCCCTATGACCTTCTTACTGACGATGAAACACAGAAATTGCATCGGAATTAAATACAAAAGGCACAATGCCGACTTATGTACAAGAAGACTCACTCATCTTACTGTCTTTGTTTTGAACCATTCCTGTGACCCTACTTATAGATTTCGATGCGTCACTTCACGTTTACTGTATTCCTCTGACCGTCTTATTGACGATGAAACACAGAAGTTGCATCGGAATTAAATAGAAAAAGCAAAATGCCGACTTAAGTACAAGAAGACTGACTCTTCTTACTGTCAGTGTTTTGAACCATTCCTGTGACACTAGTTATAGATTCCGATGCTTCACTTCACATTTACTGTATCCCTTGCACCTTCTTATTGACGACGAAACACAGAAATTGCATCGGAATTAAACAGAAAAGGCACAATGCCGACTTAAGTACTAGAAGACTGACTCTTACTACTGTCTATGTTTTGAACCATTCCTGTGACACTAGTTATAGATTCCGATGCTTCTCCTCGGGTTTACTGTATCCCTCTGACTTTCTTATTAACGATGAAACACAGAAATTGCATCGGAACTAAATACAAAAGGCACAATGCCGACTTAAGTACAAGACGACTGACTCTTCTTATTGACTATGTTGTGAACATTTCCTGTGAGACCAGTTTTAATTTCCGATGTTTCACTAAATGATTACTGTATCCCTTGGACCTTCTTATTGACGATGAAACACAGAAATTGCATCGGAATTAAACAGAAAAGGCACAATGCCGACTTAAGTACTAGAAGACTGACTCTTACTACTGTCTATGTTTTGAACCATTCCAGTGACACTAGTTATAGATTTCGATGCGTCACTTCACGTTTACTGTATTCCTCTGACCGTCTTATTGACGATGAAACACACAAATTGCATCGGAATTAAATAGGAAAGGCACAATGCCGACTTAAGTACAAGAAGACTGACTGTAATTACTGCCTATGTTTTGAACCATTCCTGTGACACTAGATATAGATTCCGATGCTTCACTTCAGGTTTACTGTATCCCTATGACCTTCTTACTGACGATGAAACACAGAAATTGCATCGGAATTAAATACAAAAGGCACAATGCCGACTTATGTACAAGAAGACTCACTCATCTTACTGTCTTTGTTTTGAACCATTCCTGTGACACTAGTTATAGATTTCGATGCGTCACTTCACGTTTACTGTATTCCTCTGACCGTCTTATTGACGATGAAACACAGAAATTGCATCGGAATTAAATAGAAAAGGCAAAATGCCGACTTAAGTACAAGAAGACTGACTCTTCTTACTGTCAATGTTTTGAACCATTCCTGTGACACTAGTTATAGATTCCGATGTTTCACTTCACATTTACTGTATCCCTTGCACCTTCTTATTGACGACGAAACACAGAAATTGCATCGGAATTAAACAGAAAAGGCACAATGCCGACTTAAGTACTAGAAGACTGACTCTTACTACTGTCTATGTTTTGTACCATTCCTGTGACACTAGTTATAGATTACGATGCTTCACCTCGGGTTTACTGTATCCCTCTGACTTTCTTATTAACGATGAAACACAGAAATTGCATCGGAACTAAATACAAAAAGCACAATGCCGACTTAAGTACAAGACGACTGACTTTTCTTATTGACTATGTTGTGAACATTTCCTGTGAGACCAGTTTTAAATTCCGATGTTTCACTAAATGTTTACTGTATCCCTTGGACGTTCTTATTGACGATGAAACACAGAAATTGCATCGGAATTAAACAGATAAGGCACAATGCCGACTTAAGTACTAGAAGACTGACTCTTACTACTGTCTATGTTTTGAACCATTCCAGTGACACTAGTTATAGATTTCGATGCGTCACTTCACGTTTACTGTATTCCTCTGACCGTCTTATTGACGATAGAACACACAAGTTGCATCGGAATTAAATAGAAATGGCACAATGCCGACTTAAGTACAAGAAGACTGACTCTAATTACTGCCTATGTTTTGAACCATTCCTGTGACACTAGATATAGATTCCGATGCTTCACTTCAGGTTTACTGTATCCCTATGACCTTCTTATTGACGATGAAACACAGAAATTGCATCGGAATTAAATACAAAAGGCACAATGCCGACTTATGTACAAGAAGACTCACTCATCTTACTGTCTTTGTTTTGAACCATTCCTGTGACACTAGTTATAGATTTCGATGCGTCACTTCACGTTTACTGTATTCCTCTGAACGTCTTATTGACGATGAAACACAGAAATTGCATCGGAATTAAATAGAAAAGGCAAAATGCCGACGTAAGTACAAGAAGACTGACTCTTATTACTGCCTATGTTTGAACCATTCCTGTGACACTAGTTATAGATACCGATGCCTCACTTCAAGTTTACCATATCTCCCGGACCTTCTTATTGACGTTGAAACACAGAAATTGCATCGGAATTAAATACAAAAGGCACAATGCCGACTTAAGTACAAGAAGACTGACTCTTCCAACTGTCTATGTTTTGAACCATTCCTGTGACACTAGTTATAGATTCCGATGCTTCTCTTCAGGTTTACTGTATCCCTCTGGTCTACCTATTGAAGATGAAACACAGAAATTGCATCAGAATTAAATAGAAAAGGCACAATGCCGACTTAAGTGCAAGAAGACTGACTCTTCTTACTGTCTATGTTTGAACAATTCCTGTGACACTAGTTATAGATTCCGATGCTTCACTTCAGGTTTACTGAATCCCTCGGACGTTCTTATTGACGATGAAACACAGAAATTGCATCGGAAATAAATAGAAAATGCACAATGCCGACTTAAGTACAAGAAGACTGACTCTTCTTACTGTCAATGCTTTGAACCATTCCTGTGACACTAGTTATAGATTCCGATGCTTCACTTCACATTTACTGTATCCCTTGCACCTTCTTGTTGACGACGAAACACAGAAATTGCATCGGAATTAAACAGAAAAGGCACAATGCCGACTTAAGTACTAGAAGACTGACTCTTACTACTGTCTATGTTTTGAACCATTCCTGTGACACTAGTTATAGATTCCGATGCTTCACCTCGGGTTTACTGTATCCCTCTGACTTTCTTATTAACGATGAAACACAGAAATTGCATCGGAACTAAATACAAAAGGCACAATGCCGACTTAAGTACAAGACGACTGACTCTTCTTATTGACTATGTTGTGAACATTTCCTGTGAGACCAGTTTTAAATTCCGATGTTTCACTAAATGTTTACTGTATCCCTTGGACCTTCTTATTGACGATGAAACACAGAAATTGCATCGGAATTAAACAGAAAAGGCACAATGCCGACTTAAGTACTAGAAGACTGACTCTTACTACTGTCTATGTTTTGAAACATTCCTGTGACACTAGTTATAGATTTCGTGGCGTCACTTCACGTTTACTGTATTCCTCTGACCGTCTTATTGACGATGAAACACACAAATTGCATGGGAATGAAATAGAAAAGGCACAATGCCGACTTAAGTACAAGAAGACTGACTCTTCTTACTGACTATACCTTGATTGATTCCTGTGACACTAGTTATAGATTCCGATGCTTCACTTCAGGTTTGCTGTATCCCTTGGACCTTCTTATTGAGGAAGAAACACCGAAATTGCATCGGAATTAAATACGAAAGGCACAATGCCGACTTAAGTACAAGAAGACTGACTCTTCCTACTGTCTATGTTTTGAACCATTCCTGTGACACTAGTTATTGATTTCGACGCGTCACTTCACGTTTACTGTATTCCTCTGACCGTCTTCTTGACGATGAAACACAGAAATTGCATCGGAATTAAATAGAAAAGGCACAATGCCGACTTAAGTACAAGAAGACTGACTCTTATTACTGCCTATGTTTGAACCATTCCTGTGACACTAGTTATAGATTCCGATGCTTCACTTCAGGTTTACTGTATCCCTTGGACCTTCTTACTGACGATGAAACACAGAAATTGCATCGGAATTAAATACAAAAGGCACAATGCCGACTTATGTACAAGAAGACTCACTCATCTTACTGTCTTTGCTTTGAACCATTCCTGTGACACTAGTTATAGATTCCGATGCCTCACTCCAGGTTTACTGTATCCCTCTGATCTTCCTATGGAAGATGAAACACAGAAAATTCATCGGAATTAAATAGAAAAGGCACAATGCCGACTTAAGTACAAGAAGACTGACTCTTACTACTGTCTATGTTTTGAACCATTCCTGTGACACCACTTACAGATTCCGATGCTTCACTTCAGGTTTACTGTATCCCTCTGACCTTCTTATTGACGATGAAACACAGAAATTCCATCGGAATTAAATACAAATGGCACAATGCCGACTTAAGTACAAGAAGACTGACTCTTCTTACTGACTATGTTTTGAACCATTCCTGTGACACTAGTTATCGACTCCAATGCTTCACTTCAGGTTTACTGTATCCCTCTGACCTTCTTATTGATGATGAAACACAGAAATTGCATCGGAAGTAAATAGAAAAGGCACAATGCCGACTTAAGTACAAGAAGACTGACTCTTCTTAGTGTCTATTTTTGAACCATTCCTGTGACACTAGTTATAGATTCCGATGCTTCACCACAGGTTTGCTGTATCCCTCTGTAATTCTTTTTGACGGTGAAACACAGAAATTGCATCGGAATTAAATACTAAAGGCACAATGCATGCTCAAATACAAGATGACTGGCCCTTCTTACTCTGTATGTTTTGAACCGTTCCTGTGAGATCGGTTTTAGATTCCGATGCTTCACTACAGGTTTACTGTATTACTTGTATGTTCTTATTGACGACGAAACACAGAAATTGCTTCGGAATTAAATAGAAAAGGCACAATGCCAACATCAGTCGAGAAGGCTGACTCTTCTTACTGACTATACCTTGATTGATTCCTGTGACACTAGTTATAGATTCCGATGCTTAACTTCATGTTTGCTGTTTCCCTTGGACCTTCTTATTGACGAAGAAACACCGAAATTGCATCGGAATTAAATACCAATGGCACAATGCCGACTTCAGTACAAGAAGACTGACTCTTCTTACTGACTATGTTGTGAACATTTCCTGTGAGACCAGTATTAAATTTCGATGCTTCACTATCTGTTTACTGTATCCGTTGGACCTTATTATTGACGATGAAACACAGATATTGCATCGGAATTAAATACAAAAGGCACAATGCCGACTTAAGTACAAGAAGACTGACTCTTCCTACTGTCTATGTTTTGACCCTTTCCTGTGACACTAGTTATAGATTCCGATGCTTCACTTCAGGTTTAATGTATCCCTCTGACCTTCTTATTGACGATGAAACTCAGAAATTGCATCGGAAGTAAATAGAAAAGGCCCAATGCCGACTTAAGTACAAGAGAATTGACTCTTCTTACTGACTATGTTTTGAACCATTCTTGTGACTCTAGTCATAGATTGCGATGCTTTACTTCAGGTTTACTGTATCCCTTTGACCTTCTTATTGAAGATGAAACACAGAAATTGTATCGGAATTAAATACAAAAGTCACAATGCCGACTTAAGTACAAGAAGACTGATTCTTCTTACTGACAATGTTTGAACCATTCCTGTGACCCTAGTTATCGACTCCAATGCTTCACTTCAGGTTTACTGTATCACTCTGACCTTCTTATTGATGATGAAACACACAAATTGCATCGGAATTAAATAGAAAAGCCACAATGCCGACCTAAGTACAGGAAGGCTGACTCTTCTTACTGCCTATTTTTGAACCATTCCTGTGACACTAGTTAAAGTTTCCGATGCTTCACTTCAGGTTTACTGTATCCCTCTATCCTTCTTTTTGACGGTGAAACACAGAAATTGCATCGGAATTAAATACAAAAGGCACAATGCCATCTTAAGTACAAGAAGACTGACTCTTCTTACTGACTATGTTTTGAACCATTCCTGTGACACTAGTTATCGACTCCAATGCTTCACTTCAGGTTTACTGTATCCCTCTGACCTTCTTATTGATGATGAAACACAGAAATTGCATCGGAAGTAAATAGAAAAGGCACAATGCCTACTTAAGTACAAGAAGACTGACTCTTCTTAGTGTCTATTTTTGAACCATTCCTGTGACACTAGTTATAGATTCCGATGCTTCACTTCAGGTTTGCTGTATCCCTCTGTAAATCTTTTTGACGGTGAAACACCGAAATTGCATCGGAATTAAATACTAAAGGCACAATGCAGGCTCAAATACAAGATGACTGGCTCTTCTTACTCTATATGATTTGAACCTTTCCTGTGAGATCGGTTTTAGATTCCGTTGCTTCACGTCAGGTTTACTGTATTACTTGTACCTTCTTATTGACGACGAAACACAGAAATTGCTTCGGAATTAAATAGAAAAGGCACAATGCCGACTTAAGTACAAGAAGACTGACTCTTCTTACTGACTATACCATGATTGATTCCTGTGACACTAGTTATAGATTCCGATGCTTCACCTCAGGTTTGCTGTATCCCTTGGACCTTCTTATTGAGGAAGAAACACCGAAATTGCATCGGAATTAAATACGAAAGGCACAATGCCGACTTAAGTACAAGAAGACTGACTCTTCCTACTGTCTATGTTTTGAACCATTCCTGTGACACTAGTTATTGATTTCGACGCGTCACTTCACGTTTACTGTATTCCTCTGACCGTCTTATTGACGATGAAACACAGAAATTGCATCGGAATTAAATAGAAAAGGCATAATGCCGACTTAAGTACAAGAACACTGACTCTTATTACGGCCTATGTTTGAACCATTCCTGTGACACTAGTTATAGATTCCGATGCTTCACTTCAGGTTTACTGTATCCCTATGACCTTCTTACTGACGATGAAACACAGAAATTGCATCGGAATTAAATACAAAAGGCACAATGCCGACTTATGTACAAGAAGACTCACTCATCTTACTGTCTTTGTTTTGAACCATTCCTGTGACACTAGTTATAGATTCCGATGCTTCACTTCAGGTTTAATGTATCCCTCTGATCTTCCTATTGTAGATGAAACACAGAAATTGCATCGGAATTAAATAGAAAAGGCACAAAGTCGACTTAAGTACGAGAGGACTGACTCTTACTACTGTCTATGTCTTGAACCATTCCTGTGACACTAGTTATAGATTCCGATGCTTCACCTAGGGTTTAATGTATCCCTCTGACCTTCTTATTGACGATGAAACACGGAAATTGCATCGGAAGTAAATAGAAAAGGCCCAATGCCGACTTAAGTACAAGAGGACTGACTCTTCTTACTGACTATGTTTTGAACCATTCTTGTGACACTAGTTATAGATTGCGATGCTTTACTTCAGGTTTACTGTATCCCTTGGACCTTCTTATTGACGATGAAACACCGAAATTGCATCGGAATTAAATACGAAATGCACAATGCCTACTTAAGTACAAGAAGTCTGACTCTTCTTGCTGGCTATGTTTTGAACCATTCCAGTGACACCACTTACAGATTCCGATGCTTCACTTCAGGTTTACTGTATCCCTCTGACCTTCTTATTGACGATGAAACACAGAAATTGCATCGGAACTTAATAGAAAAGGCACAATGCCGACTTAAGTACAAGAAGACTGACTCTTCTTACTGACTATGCCTTGAACCATTCCTGTGACACTAGTTATAGATACCGATGCCTCACTTCACGTTTACTGTATCCCCCGGACCTTCTTATTGGCGATGAAACACAGAAATTGCATCGGAATTAAATACAAAAGGCACAATGCCGACTTAAGTACAAGAAGACTGACTCTTCCTACTGTCTATGTTTTGAACCATTCCTGAGACACTATTTATAGATTTCGATGCGTCACTTCACGTTTACTGTATTCCTCTGACCGTCTTATTGACGATGAAACACACAAATTGCATCGGAATTAAATAGAAAAGTCACAATGCCGACTTAAGTACAAGAAGACTGACTCTAATTACTGCCTATGTTTTGAACCATTCCTGTGACACTAGATATAGATTCCGATGCTTCACTTCAGGTTTACTGTATCCTTATGACCTTCTTACTGACGATGAAACACAGAAATTGCATCGGAATTAAATACAAAAGGAACAATGACGACTTAAGTACAAGAAGACTGACTCT
Organism: Schistocerca americana; assembly: GCF_021461395.2. NCBI lineage: Eukaryota > Metazoa > Arthropoda > Insecta > Orthoptera > Acrididae > Schistocerca > Schistocerca americana. The sequence goes on from NC_060127.1 coordinate 234,318,557, forward strand.
TCTTACTGTCTATGTTTGAACAATTCCTGTGACACTAGTTATAGATTCCGATGCTTCACTTCAGGTTTACTGAATCGCTTGGACGTTCTTATCGACGATGAAACACAGAAATTGCATCGGAATTAAATAGAAAATGCACAATGCCGACTTAAGTACAAGAAGACTGACTCTTCTTACTGTCAATGTTTTGAACCATTCCTGTGACACTAGTTATAGATTCCGATGCTTCACTTCACATTTACTGTATCCCTTGCACCTTCTTATTGATGACGAAACACAGAAATTGCATCGGAATTAAACAGAAAAGGCACAATGCCGACTTAAGTACTAGAAGACAGACTCTTACTACTGTCTATGTTTTGAACCATTCCTGTGACACTAGTTATAGATTCCGATGCTTCACCTCGGGTTTACTGTATCCCTCTGACTTTCTTATTGACGATGAAACACAGAAATTGCATCGGAACTGAATACAAAAGGCACAATGCCGACTTAAGTACAAGACGACTGACGCTTCTTATTGACTATGTTGTGAACATTTCCTGTGAGACCAGTTTTAAATTCCGATGTTTCACTAAATGTTTACTGTATCCCTTGGACCTTCTTATTGACGATGAAACACAGAAATTGCATCGGAATTAAATACAAAAGGCACAATGCCGACTTAAGTAGAAGAAGACTGACTCTTCCTACTGTCTATGGTTTGAACCTTTCCTGTGGCACTAGTTATAGATTCCGATGCTTGACTTCAGGTTTAATATATCCCTTTGACCTTCTTATTGACGATGAAACACAGAAATTTCATCGGAAGTAAATAGAAAACTCTCAATGCCGACTTTAGTATAAGAGGACTGACTCTTCTTACTGACTATGTTTGAACCCTTCTTGTGACACTAGTCATAGAATGCGATGCTTTACTTCAGGTTTACTGTATCCGTTGGACCTTCTTATTGACGATGAAACACAGAAATTGCATCGGAATTAAATAGAAAACGCCCAATGCCGACTTAAGTACAAGAGGACTGACTCTTCTTACTGACTATGTTTGAACCAATCATGTGACACTAGTCATAGATTGCGATGCTTTACTTCAGGTTTACTGTATCCCTTGGACCATCTTATTGACGATGAAACACAGATATTACATCGGAATTAAGTAGAAAAGACACAATGCCGACTTAAGTACAAGAAGACTGACTCTTCTTACTGTCTATTTTTTAACCATTCCTGTGACACTAGTTAAAGATTCCGATGCTTCACTTCAGGTTTACTGTATCCCTCTGTCCTTCATATTGACGATGAAACACAGAAATTGTATCGGAATTAAATACTAAAGGCACAATGCAGGCTCAAATACAAGATGACTGGCTCTTCTTACACTGTATGTTTTGAACCTTTCCTGTGAGACCGGTTTTTGATTCCGATGCTTCACTTCAGGTTTACTGTATCCCTCTGTCCTTCATATTGACGATGAAACACAGAAATTGTATCGGAATTAAATACTAAAGGCACAATGCAGGCTCAAATACAAGATGACTGGCTCTTCTTACACTGTATGTTTTGAACCTTTCCTGTGAGACCGGTTTTAGATTCCGATGCTTCACTTCAGGTTTACTGTACTCTCTGACCTTCTTATTGACGATGTAACACAGAAATTGCATCGGAATTTAATACAAAAGGCACAGTGCCGACTTAAGTACAAGAAGACTGACTCTTCCTACTGACTATATCTTGATTGATTCCTGTGACACTAGTTATAGATTCCGATGCTTCACTTCAGGTTTACTGTATCCCTTGGACCTTCTTATTGACGATGAAACACCGAAATTGCATCGGAATTAAATACGAAAGGCACAATGCCTACTTAAGTACAAGAAGACTGACTCTTCTTGCTGGCTATGTTTTGAACCATTCCTGTGACACCACTTATAGATTCCGATGCTTCACTTCAGGTGTACTGCATCCCTTGGACCTTCTTATTGACGATGAAACACAGAAATTGCATCGGAAATAAATACAAAAGGCACAATGCCGTCTCAAGTACAAGAAGACTGACTCTTCCTACTGTCTATGTTTTGAACCATTCCTGTGACACTAGTTATACATTCCGATGCTTCACTTCAGGTTTCAGTATCCCTCTGACCTTCTTATTGACGATGAAACACAGAAATTGCATTGGAAGTAAATACAAAAGGCACAATGCCGACTTAAGTACAAGAAGACTGACTCTTCCTACTCTGTATGTTTTGAACGATTCCTGTGACACTAGTTATAGATTCCGATGCTTCACTTCAGGTTTGCTGTACTCTCTGACCTTCTTATTGACGATGTAACACAGAAATTGCATCGGAATTTAATACAAAAGGCACAGTGCCGACTTAAGTACAAGAAGACTGACTCTTCTTACTGACTATGTTTTGAACCATTCCTGTGACACTAGTTATCGACTCCAATGAATCACTTCAGGTTTACTGTATCCCTCTGTAATTCTTTTTGAAGGTGAAACACAGAAATTGCATCGGAATTTTATACTAAAGGCACAATGCAGGCTCAAATACAAGATGACTGGCTCTTCTTACTCTGTATGTTTTGAACCTCGCCTGTGAGACCGGTTTTAGATTCCGATGCTTCACGTCAGGTTTAATGTATTACGTGTACCTTCTTATTGACGACGAAACACAGAAATTGCTTCGGAATTAAATAGAAAAGGCACAATGCCGACTTAAATACAAGAAGACTGACTCTTCCTTCTGGCTATGTTTTGAACCATTCCTGTGACACTAGTTATAGATTTCAATGCGTCACTTCACGTTTACTGTATTCCTCTGACCGTCTTATTGACGATGAAACACAGAAATTGCATCGGAATTAACTAGAAAAGGCAAAATGCCGACGTAAGTACAAGAAGACTGACTCTTATTACTGCTTATGTTTGAACCATTCCTCTGACACTAGTTATAGATTCCGATGCCTCACTTCAGGTTTACTGTATCCCTTGGACCTTCTTATCGACGATGAAACACAGAAATTGCATCAGAATTAAATAGAAAATGCACAATGCCGACTTAAGTACAAGAAGACTGACTCTTCCTACTCTGTATGTTTTGAACGATTCCTGTGACACTAGTTATAGATTCCGATGCTTCACTTCAGGTTTGCTGTACTCTCTGACCTTCTTATTGACGATGTAACACAGAAATTGCATCGGAATTTAATACAAACGGCACAGTGCCGACTTAAGTACAAGAAGACTGACTCTTCCTACTCTGTATGTTTTGAACGATTCCTGTGACACTAGTTATAGATTCCAATGCATCACTTCAGGTTTACTGTATCCCTCTGACCTTCTTATTGACGATGAAACACAGAAATTGCATCGGAATTAACTAGAAAAGGCAAAATGCCGACGTAAGTACAAGAAGACTGACTCTTATTACTGCTTATGTTTGAACCATTCCTCTGACACTAGTTATAGATTCCGATGCCTCACTTCAGGTTTACTGTATCCCTTGGACCTTCTTATCGACGATGAAACACAGAAATTGCATCAGAATTAAATAGAAAATGCACAATGCCGACTTAAGTACAAGAAGACTGACTCTTCCTACTCTGTATGTTTTGAACGATTCCTGTGACACTAGTTATAGATTCCGATGCTTCACTTCAGGTTTGCTGTACTCTCTGACCTTCTTATTGACGATGTAACACAGAAATTGCATCGGAATTTAATACAAACGGCACAGTGCCGACTTAAGTACAAGAAGACTGACTCTTCCTACTCTGTATGTTTTGAACGATTCCTGTGACACTAGTTATAGATTCCAATGCATCACTTCAGGTTTACTGTATCCCTCTGACCTTCTTATTGATGATGAAACACAGAAATTGCATCGGAATTAAATAGAAAAGGCCCAATGCCGACTTAAGTACAAGAGGACTGACTCTTCTTACTGACTATGTTTTGAACCATTCTTGTGATTCTAGTCATAGATTGCTATGCTTTACTTCAGGATTACTGTATCCCTTGGACCTTCTTATTGACGAAGAAACACCGAAATTGCATCGGAATTAAATACGAAAGGCACAATGCCGACTTAAGTACAAGAAGATTGACTCTTCCTACTGTATATGTTTTGAACGATTCCTGTAACACTAGTTATAGATTTCGATGCGTCACTTCACGTTTACTGTATTCCTCTGACCGTCTTATTGACGATGAAACACAGAAATTGCATCGGGATTAAATAGAAAAGGCACAATGCCGACTTAAGTGAAAGAAGACTGACTCTTACTACTGTCTATGTTTTGAACCATTCCTGTGACACTAGTTATAGATTCCGATGCTTCACCTCAGGTTTAATGTATCCCTCTGACCTTCTTACTGACGATGAAACGCAGAAATTGCATCGGAATTAAATAAAAAAGGCACAATGCCGACTTAACTACAAGAACACTGACTCTTCTTACTGTCTATGTTTGAACAATTCCTGTGACACTAGTTATAGATTCCGATGCTTCACTTCAGGTTTACTGAATCCCTTGGACGTTCTTATCGACGATGAAACACAGAAATTGCATCGGAATTAAATAGAAAATGCACAAGGCTGACTTAAGTACAAGAAGACTGACTCTTCTTACTGTCAATGTTTTGAACCATTCCTGTGACACTAGTTATAGATTCCGATGCTTCACTTCACATTTACTGTCTCCCTTGACCCTTCTTATTGACGACGAAACACAGAAATTGCATCGGAATTAAACAGAAAAGGCACAATGCCCACTTAAGTACTAGAAGACTGACTCTTACTACTGTCTATGTTTTGAACCATTCCTGTGACACTAGTTATAGATTCCGATGCTTCACCTCAGGTTTACTGTATCCCTCTGACTTTCTTATTATCGATGAAACACAGAAATTGCATCGGAACTAAATACAAAAGGCACAATGCCGACTTAAGTACAAGACGACTGACTCTTCTTATTGACTATGTTGTGAACATTTCCTGTGAGACCAGTTTTAAATTCCGATGTTTCACTAAATGTTTACTGTATCCCTTGGACCTTCTTATTGACGACGAAACACAGAAATTGCATCGGAATTAAACAGAAAAGGCACAATGCCGACTTAAGTACTAGAAGACGGACTCTTACTACTGTCTATGTTTTGAACCATTCCAGTGACACTAGTTATAGATTTCGATGCGTCACTTCACGTTTACTGTATTCCTCTGACCGTCTTATTGACGATGAAACACACAAATTGCATCGGAATTAAATAGAAAAGGCACAATGCCGACTTAAGTACAAGAAGACTGACTCTAATTACTGCCTATGTTTTGAACCATTCCTGTGACACTAGATATAGATTCCGATGCTTCACTTCAGGTTTACTGTATCCCTATGACCTTCTTACTGACGATGAAACACAGAAATTGCATCGGAATTAAATACAAAAGGCACAATGCCGACTTATGTACAAGAAGACTCACTCATCTTACTGTCTTTGTTTTGAACCATTCCTGTGACCCTACTTATAGATTTCGATGCGTCACTTCACGTTTACTGTATTCCTCTGACCGTCTTATTGACGATGAAACACAGAAGTTGCATCGGAATTAAATAGAAAAAGCAAAATGCCGACTTAAGTACAAGAAGACTGACTCTTCTTACTGTCAGTGTTTTGAACCATTCCTGTGACACTAGTTATAGATTCCGATGCTTCACTTCACATTTACTGTATCCCTTGCACCTTCTTATTGACGACGAAACACAGAAATTGCATCGGAATTAAACAGAAAAGGCACAATGCCGACTTAAGTACTAGAAGACTGACTCTTACTACTGTCTATGTTTTGAACCATTCCTGTGACACTAGTTATAGATTCCGATGCTTCTCCTCGGGTTTACTGTATCCCTCTGACTTTCTTATTAACGATGAAACACAGAAATTGCATCGGAACTAAATACAAAAGGCACAATGCCGACTTAAGTACAAGACGACTGACTCTTCTTATTGACTATGTTGTGAACATTTCCTGTGAGACCAGTTTTAAATTCCGATGTTTCACTAAATGATTACTGTATCCCTTGGACCTTCTTATTGACGATGAAACACAGAAATTGCATCGGAATTAAACAGAAAAGGCACAATGCCGACTTAAGTACTAGAAGACTGACTCTTACTACTGTCTATGTTTTGAACCATTCCAGTGACACTAGTTATAGATTTCGATGCGTCACTTCACGTTTACTGTATTCCTCTGACCGTCTTATTGACGATGAAACACACAAATTGCATCGGAATTAAATAGAAAAGGCACAATGCCGACTTAAGTACAAGAAGACTGACTGTAATTACTGCCTATGTTTTGAACCATTCCTGTGACACTAGATATAGATTCCGATGCTTCACTTCAGGTTTACTGTATCCCTATGACCTTCTTACTGACGATGAAACACAGAAATTGCATCGGAATTAAATACAAAAGGCACAATGCCGACTTATGTACAAGAAGACTCACTCATCTTACTGTCTTTGTTTTGAACCATTCCTGTGACACTAGTTATAGATTTCGATGCGTCACTTCACGTTTACTGTATTCCTCTGACCGTCTTATTGACGATGAAACACAGAAATTGCATCGGAATTAAATAGAAAAGGCAAAATGCCGACTTAAGTACAAGAAGACTGACTCTTCTTACTGTCAATGTTTTGAACCATTCCTGTGACACTAGTTATAGATTCCGATGCTTCTCTTCAGGTTTACTGTATCCCTCTGGTCTACCTATTGAAGATGAAACACAGAAATTGCATCGGAATTAAATAGAAAAGGCACAATGCCGACTTAAGTGCAAGAAGACTGACTCTTCTTACTGTCTATGTTTGAACAATTCCTGTGACACTAGTTATAGATTCCGATGCTTCACTTCAGGTTTACTGAATCCCTCGGACGTTCTTATTGACGATGAAACACAGAAATTGCATCGGAAATAAATAGAAAATGCACAATGCCGACTTAAGTACAAGAAGACTGACTCTTCTTACTGTCAATGCTTTGAACCATTCCTGTGACACTAGTTATAGATTCCGATGCTTCACTTCACATTTACTGTATCCCTTGCACCTTCTTGTTGACGACGAAACACAGAAATTGCATCGGAATTAAACAGAAAAGGCACAATGCCGACTTAAGTACTAGAAGACTGACTCTTACTACTGTCTATGTTTTGAACCATTCCTGTGACACTAGTTATAGATTCCGATGCTTCACCTCTGGTTTACTGTATCCCTCTGACTTTCTTATTAACGATGAAACACAGAAATTGCATCGGAACTAAATACAAAAGGCACAATGCCGACTTAAGTACAAGACGACTGACTCTTCTTATTGACTATGTTGTGAACATTTCCTGTGAGACCAGTTTTAAATTCCGATGTTTCACTAAATGTTTACTGTATCCCTTGGACCTTCTTATTGACGATGAAACACAGAAATTGCATCGGAATTAAACAGAAAAGGCACAATGCCGACTTAAGTACTAGAAGACTGACTCTTACTACTGTCTATGTTTTGAACCATTCCTGTGACACTAGTTATAGATTTCGTGGCGTCACTTCACGTTTACTGTATTCCTCTGACCGTCTTATTGACGATGAAACACACAAATTGCATGGGAATGAAATAGAAAAGGCACAATGCCGACTTAAGTACAAGAAGACTGACTCTTCTTACTGACTATACCTTGATTGATTCCTGTGACACTAGTTATAGATTCCGATGCTTCACTTCAGGTTTGCTGTATCCCTTGGACCTTCTTATTGAGGAAGAAACACCGAAATTGCATCGGAATTAAATACGAAAGGCACAATGCCGACTTAAGTACAAGAAGACTGACTCTTCCTACTGTCTATGTTTTGAACCATTCCTGTGACACTAGTTATTGATTTCGGCGCGTCACTTCACGTTTACTGTATTCCTCTGACCGTCTTATTGACGATGAAACACAGAAATTGCATCGGAATTAAATAGAAAAGGCACAATGCCGACTTAAGTACAAGAAGACTGACTCTTATTACTGCCTATGTTTGAACCATTCCTGTGACACTAGTTATAGATTCCGATGCTTCACTTCAGGTTTACTGTATCCCTTGGACCTTCTTACTGACGATGAAACACAGAAATTGCATCGGAATTAAATACAAAAGGCACAATGCCGACTTATGTACAAGAAGACTCACTCATCTTACTGTCTTTGTTTTGAACCATTCCTGTGACACTAGTTATAGATTCCGATGCCTCACTCCAGGTTTACTGTATCCCTCTGATCTTCCTATTGAAGATGAAACACAGAAATTTCATCGGAATTAAATAGAAAAGGCACAATGCCGACTTAAGTACAAGAAGACTGACTCTTACTACTGTCTATGTTTTGAACCATTCCTGTGACACCACTTACAGATTCCGATGCTTCACTTCAGGTTTACTGTATCCCTCTGACCTTCTTATTGACGATGAAACACAGAAATTCCATCGGAATTAAATACAAATGGCACAATGCCGACTTAAGTACAAGAAGACTGACTCTTCTTACTGACTATGTTTTGAACCATTCCTGTGACACTAGTTATCGACTCCAATGCTTCACTTCAGGTTTACTGTATCCCTCTGACCTTCTTATTGATGATGAAACACAGAAATTGCATCGGAAGTAAATAGAAAAGGCACAATGCCGACTTAAGTACAAGAAGACTGACTCTTCTTAGTGTCTATTTTTTAACCATTCCTGTGACACTAGTTATAGATTCCGATGCTTCACCACAGGTTTGCTGTATCCCTCTGTAATTCTTTTTGACGGTGAAACACAGAAATTGCATCGGAATTAAATACTAAAGGCACAATGCATGCTCAAATACAAGATGACTGGCTCTTCTTACTCTGTATGTTTTGAACCGTTCCTGTGAGATCGGTTTTAGATTCCGATGCTTCACTACAGGTTTACTGTATTACTTGTATGTTCTTATTGACGATGAAACACAGAAATTCCATCGGAATTAAATACAAATGGCACAATGCCGACTTAAGTACAAGAAGACTGACTCTTCTTACTGACTATGTTTTGAACCATTCCTGTGACACTAGTTATCGACTCCAATGCTTCACTTCAGGTTTACTGTATCCCTCTGACCTTCTTATTGATGATGAAACACAGAAATTGCATCGGAATTAAATACAAAAGGCACAATGCCGACTTATGTACAAGAAGACTCACTCATCTTACTGTCTTTGTTTTGAACCATTCCTGTGACACTAGTTATAGATTCCGATGCTTCACTTCAGGTTTAATGTATCCCTCTGATCTTCCCATTGTAGATGAAACACAGAAATTGCATCGGAATTAAATAGAAAAGGCACAAAGTCGACTTAAGTACGAGAGGACTGACTCTTACTACTGTCTATGTCTTGAACCATTCCTGTGACACTAGTTATAGATTCCGATGCTTCACCTAGGGTTTAATGTATCCCTCTGACCTTCTTATTGACGATGAAACACTGAAATTGCATCGGAAGTAAATAGAAAAGGCCCAATGCCGACTTAAGTACAAGAGGACTGACTCTTCATACTGACTATGTTTTGAACCATTCTTGTGACACTTGTTATAGATTGCGATGCTTTACTTCAGGTTTACTGTATCCCTTGGACCTTCTTATTGACGATGAAACACCGAAATTGCATCGGAATTAAATACGAAATGCACAATGCCTACTTAAGTACAAGAAGTCTGACTCTTCTTGCTGGCTATGTTTTGAACCATTCCAGTGACACCACTTACAGATTCCGATGCTTCACTTCAGGTTTACTGTATCCCTCTGACCGTCTTATTGACGATGAAACACACAAATTGCATCGGAATTAAATAGAAAAGTCACAATGCCGACTTAAGTACAAGAAGACTGACTCTTCTTACTGACTATGCCTTGAACCATTCCTGTGACACTAGTTATAGATACCGATGCCTCACTTCAAGTTTACTGTATCCCCCGGACCCTCTTATTGGCGATGAAACACAGAAATTGCATCGGAATTAAATACAAAAGGCACAATGCCGACTTAAGTACAAGAAGACTGACTCTTCCTACTGTCTATGTTTTGAACCATTCCTGAGACACTATTTATAGATTTCGATGCGTCACTTCACGTTTACTGTATTCCTCTGACCGTCTTATTGACGATGAAACACACAAATTGCATCGGAATTAAATAGAAAAGTCACAATGCCGACTTAAGTACAAGAAGACTGACTCTAATTACTGCCTATGTTTTGAACCATTCCTGTGACACTAGATATAGATTCCGATGCTTCACTTCAGGTTTACTGTATCCTTATGACCTTCTTACTGACGATGAAACACAGAAATTGCATCGGAATTAAATACAAAAGGAACAATGACGACTTAAGTACAAGAAGACTGACTCTTCTTACTGTCTATGTTTGAACAATTCCTGTGACACTAGTTATAGATTCCGATGCTTCACTTCAGGTTTACTGAATCCCTTGGACGTTCTTATCGACGATGAAACACAGAAATTGCATCGGAATTAAATAGAAAATGCACAATGCCGACTTAAGTACAAGAAGACTGACTCTTCTTACTGTCAATGTTTTGAACCATTCCTGTGACACTAGTTATAGATTCCGATGCTTCACTTCACATTTACTGTATCCCTTGCACCTTCTTATTGACGACGAAACACAGAAATTGCATCGGAATTAAACAGAAAAGGCACAATGCCGACTTAAGTACTAGAAGACAGACTCTTACTACTGTCTATGTTTTGAACCATTCCTGTGACACTAGTTATAGATTCCGATGCTTCACCTCGGGTTTACTGTATCCCTCTGACTTTCTTATTGACGATGAAACACAGAAATTGCATCGGAACTGAATACAAAAGGCACAATGCCGACTTAAGTACAAGACGACTGACTCTTCTTATTGACTATGTTGTGAACATTTCCTGTGAGACCAGTTTTAAATTCCGATGTTTCACTAAATGTTTACTGTATCCCTTGGACCTTCTTATTGACGATGAAACACAGAAATTGCATCGGAATTAAATACAAAAGGCACAATGCCGACTTAAGTAGAAGAAGACTGACTCTTCCTACTGTCTATGGTTTGAACCTTTCCTGTGGCACTAGTTATAGATTCCGATGCTTGACTTCAGGTTTAATATATCCCTTTGACCTTCTTATTGACGATGAAACACAGAAATTTCATCGGAAGTAAATAGAAAACTCTCAATGCCGACTTTAGTATAAGAGGACTGACTCTTCTTACTGACTATGTTTGAACCCTTCTTGTGACACTAGTCATAGAATGCGATGCTTTACTTCAGGTTTACTGTATCCGTTGGACCTTCTTATTGACGATGAAACACAGAAATTGCATCGGAATTAAATAGAAAACGCCCAATGCCGACTTAAGTATAAGAGGACTGACTCTTCTTACTGACTATGTTTGAACCAATCATGTGACACTAGTCATAGATTGCGATGCTGTACTTCAGGTTTACTGTATCCCTTGGACCATCTTATTGACGATGAAACACAGATATTACATCGGAATTAAGTAGAAAAGACACAATGCCGACTTAAGTACAAGAAGACTGACTCTTCTTACTGTCTATTTTTTAACCATTCCTGTGACACTAGTTAAAGATTCCGATGCTTCACTTCAGGTTTACTGTATCCCTCTGTCCTTCATATTGACGATGAAACACAGAAATTGTATCGGAATTAAATACTAAAGGCACAATGCAGGCTCAAATACAAGATGACTGGCTCTTCTTACACTGTATGTTTTGAACCTTTCCTGTGAGACCGGTTTTTGATTCCGATGCTTCACTTCAGGTTTACTGTATCCCTCTGTCCTTCATATTGACGATGAAACACAGAAATTGTATCGGAATTAAATACTAAAGGCACAATGCAGGCTCAAATACAAGATGACTGGCTCTTCTTACACTGTATGTTTTGAACCTTTCCTGTGAGACCGGTTTTAGATTCCGATGCTTCACTTCAGGTTTACTGTACTCTCTGACCTTCTTATTGACGATGTAACACAGAAATTGCATCGGAATTTAATACAAATGGCACAGTGCCGACTTAAGTACAAGAAGACTGACTAGTCCTACTGACTATATCTTGATTGATTCCTGTGACACTAGTTATAGATTCCGATGCCTCACTTCAGGTTTACTGTATCCCTTGGACCTTCTTATTGACGATGAAACACCGAAATTGCATCGGAATTAAATACGAAAGGCACAATGCCTACTTAAGTACAAGAAGACTGACTCTTCTTGCTGGCTATGTTTTGAACCATTCCTGTGACACCACTTATAGATTCCGATGCTTCACTTCAGGTGTACTGCATCCCTTGGACCTTCTTATTGACGATGAAACACAGAAATTGCATCGGAAATAAATACAAAAGGCACAATGCCGTCTCAAGTACAAGAAGACTGACTCTTCCTACTGTCTATGTTTTGAACCATTCCTGTGACACTAGTTATACATTCCGATGCTTCACTTCAGGTTTCAGTATCCCTCTGACCTTCTTATTGACGATGAAACACAGAAATTGCATTGGAAGTAAATACAAAAGGCACAATGCCGACTTAAGTACAAGAAGACTGACTCTTCCTACTCTGTATGTTTTGAACGATTCCTGTGACACTAGTTATATATTCCGATGCTTCACTTCAGGTTTGCTGTACTCTCTGACCTTCTTATTGACGATGTAACACAGAAATTGCATCGGAATTTAATACAAAAGGCACAGTGCCGACTTAAGTACAAGAAGACTGACTCTTCTTACTGACTATGTTTTGAACCATTCCTGTGACACTAGTTATCGACTCCAATGAATCACTTCAGGTTTACTGTATCCCTCTGTAATTCTTTTTGAAGGTGAAACACAGAAATTGCATCGGAATTTTATACTAAAGGCACAATGCAGGCTCAAATACAAGATGACTGGCTCTTCTTACTCTGTATGTTTTGAACCTCGCCTGTGAGACCGGTTTTAGATTCCGATGCTTCACGTCAGGTTTACTGTATTACGTGTACCTTCTTATTGACGACGAAACACAGAAATTGCTTCGGAATTAAATAGAAAAGGCACAATGCCGACTTAAATACAAGAAGACTGACTCTTCCTACTGTCTATGTTTTGAACCATTCCTGTGACACTAGTTATAGATTTCAATGCGTCACTTCACGTTTACTGTATTCCTCTGACCGTCTTATTGACGATGAAACACAGAAATTGCATCGGAATTAAATAGAAAAGGCAAAATGCCGACGTAAGTACAAGAAGACTGACTCTTATTACTGCTTATGTTTGAACCATTCCTCTGACACTAGTTATAGATTCCGATGCCTCACTTCAGGTTTACTGTATCCCTTGGACCTTCTTATCGACTATGAAACACAGAAATTGCATCAGAATTAAATAGAAAATGCACAATGCCGACTTAAGTACAAGAAGACTGACTCTTCCTACTCTGTATGTTTTGAACGATTCCTGTGACACTAGTTATAGATTCCGATGCTTCACTTCAGGTTTGCTGTACTCTCTGACCTTCTTATTGACGATGTAACACAGAAATTGCATCGGAATTTAATACAAAAGGCACAGTGCCGACTTAAGTACAAGAAGACTGACTCTTCTTACTGACTATGTTTTAAACCATTCCTGTGACACTAGGTATCGACTCCAATGCATCACTTCAGGTTTACTGTATCCCTCTGACCTTCTTATTGATGATGAAACACAGAAATTGCATCGGAATTAAATAGAAAAGGCCCAATGCCGACTTAAGTACAAGAGGACTGACTCTTCTTACTGACTATGTTTTGAACCATTCTTGTGATTCTAGTCATAGATTGCCATGCTTTACTTCAGGATTACTGTATCCCTTGGACCTTCTTATTGACGAAGAAACACCGAAATTGCATCGGAATTAAATACGAAAGGCACAATGCCGACTTAAGTACAAGAAGGTTGACTCTTCCTACTGTATATGTTTTGAACGATTCCTGTGACACTAGTTATAGATTTCGATGCGTCACTTCACGTTTACTGTATTCCTCTGACCGTCTTATTGACGATGAAACACTGAAATTGCATCGGGATTAAATAGAAAAGGCACAATGCCGACTTATGTGAAAGAAGACTGACTCTTACTACTGTCTATGTTTTGAACCATTCCTGTGACACTAGTTATAGATTCCGATGCTTCACCTCAGGTTTAATGTATCCCTCTGACCTTCTTACTGACGATGAAACGCAGAAATTGCATCGGAATTAAATAAAAAAGGCACAATCCCGACTTATGTACAAGAAGACTCACTCATCTTACTGTCTTTGTTTTGAACCATTCCTGTGACACTAGTTATAGATTCCGATGCTTCACTTCAGGTTTACTGTATCCCTCTGATCTACCTATTGAAGATGAAACACAGAAATTGCATCGGAATTAAATAGAAAAGGCACAATGCCGACTTAAGTACAAGAAGACTGACTCTTCTTACTGTCTATGTTTGAACAATTCCTGGGACACTAGTTATAGATTCCGATGCTTCACTTCAGGTTTACTGAATCCCTTGGACCTTCTTATCGACGATGAAACACAGAAATTGCATCAGAATTAAATAGAAAATGCACAATGCCGACTTAAGTACAAGAAGACTGACTCTTCTTACTGTCTATGGTTTGGACCATTCCTGTGACACTAGTTATAGATTCCGATGCTTCACTTCACGTTTACTGTATCCCTTGCACCTTCTTATTGACGACGAAACACAGAAATTGCATCGGAATTAAACAGAAAAGGCACAATGCCGACTTAAGTACAAGAAGACTTATTCTTACTACTGTCTATGTTTTGAACCATTCCTGTGACATTAGTTATAGATTCCGATGCTTCACCTCGGGTTTACTGTATCCCTCTGACCTTCTTATTGACGATGAAACACAGAAATTGCATCGGAACTAAATTCAAAAGGCACAATGCCGACTTAAGTACAAGAAGACTGACTCTTCTTACTGACTATTTTGTGAACATTTCCTGTGAGACCAGTTTTAAATTCCGATGCTTCACTAAATGTTTACTGTATCCCTTGGACCTTCTTATTGACGATGAAACACAGAAATTGCATCGGAATTAAATACAAAAGGCACAATGCCGACTTAAGTAAAAGAAGACTGACTCTTCCTACTGTCTATGTTTTGAACCTCTCCTGTGGCACTAGTTATAGATTCTGATGCTTGACTTCAGGTTTAATATATCCCTTTGACGTTCTTATTGACGATGAAACACAGAAATTGCATCGGAAGTAAATAGAAAACGCCCAATGCCGACTTAAGTACAAGAGGACTGACTCTTCTTACTGACTATGTTTTGAACCATTCTTGTGACACTAGTCATAGATTGCGATGCTTTACTTCAGGTTTACTGTATCCCTTGGACCTTCTTATTGAAGATGAAACACAGAAATTGCATCGGAATTAAATACAAAAGTAACAATTTAGACTTAAGTACAAGAAGGCTGACTCTTCTTACTGTCTATTTTTGAACCATCCCTGTGACACTAGTTATACATTCCGATGCTTCACTTCAGGTTTACAGTATCCCTCTGACCTTCTTATTGACGATGAAACACAGAAATTGCATCGGAATTAAATACAAAAGGCACAATGCCGACTTAAGTACAAGAAGACTGACTCTTCCTACTCTGTATGTTTTGAACGATTCCTGTGACACTAGTTATAGATTCCGATGCTTCACTGCAGGTTTACTGTATCCCTCTGACCTTCCTATTGAAGATGAAACACAGAAATTGCATCGGAATTAAATAGAAAAGGTACAATGCCGACTTAAGTACAAGAAGACAGACTCTTCTTACTGTCTATGTTTGAACAATTTCTGTGACACTAGTTATAGATTCCGATGTTCACTTCAGATTTATTGTATCCCTTGCACCTTCTTATTGACGACGAAACACAGAAATTGCATCGGAATTAAATAGAAAAGGCACAATTCCGACTTAAGTACAAGAAGACTGACTCTTCTTACTGACTATGTTTTGAACCATTCCGGTGACACTAGTTAAAGATTCCGATGCTTCACTTCAGGTTTACTGTATCCCTTGGACCTTCTTATTGACGATGAAACACCGAAATTGCATCGGAATTAAATACGAAAGGCACAATGCCTACTTAAGTACAAGAAGTCTGACTCTTCTTGCTGGCTATGTTTTGAACCATTCCTGTGACACCACTTATAGATTCCGATGCCTCACTTCAGGTTTACTGTATCCCTCTGACCTTCTTATTGACGATGAAACACAGAAATCGGATCGAATTAAATTGAAATGGCACAGTGCCGACTAAAGTACAAGAAGACTGACGCTTCCTACTGTCTATGTTTTTAATCATTCCTGTGACCCTAGTTATAGATTCCGATGCTTCATTTCAGGTTTACTGTATCCCTCTGACCTTCTTATTGAAGATGAAACACAGAAATTGCATTCGAATTAAATACAAAAGGCACAATGCCGACTCAAGTACAAGAAGACTGCCTCTTCCTACTGTCTATGTTTTGAACCATTCCTGGGACACTAGTTATAGATTCCGATGCTTCACTTCAGGTTTACTGTATCCCTTGGACCTTCGTATTGACGATGTAACACAGAAATTGCATCGGAATTTAATACAAAAGGCACAGTGCCGACTTAAGTACATGAAGACTGACTCTTCTTAGTATCTATTTTTGAACCATTCCTGTGACACTAGTTATAGATTCCGATGCTTCACTTCAGGTTTACTGTATCCCTCTGTAATTCTTTTTGAAGGTGAAACACAGAAATTGCATCGGAATTAAATACTAAAGGCACAATGCAGGCTCAAATACAAGATGACTGGCTCTTCTTACTCTGTATGTTTTGAACCTTTCCTGTGAGACCGGTTTTAGATTCCGATGCTTCACGTCAGGTTTACTGTATTACGTGTACCTTCTTATTGACGATGAAACACAGAAATTGCTTCGGAATTAAATAGAAAAGGCACAATGCCGACTTAAGTACAAGAAGACTGACTCTTCTTACTGACTATACATTGATTGATTCCTGTGACACTAGTTATAGATTGCGATGCTTCACTTCATGTTTACTGTATCCCTTGGACCTTCTTATTGACGAAGAAACACCGAAATTGCATCGGAATTAAATACGAAAGGCACAATGCCGACTTAAGTACAAGAGGACTGACTTTTCCTACTGTCTATGTTTTGAACCATTCCTGTGACGCTAGTTATAGATTTCGATGTGTCACTTCACGTTTACTGTATTCCTCTGACCGTCTTATTGACGATGAACACAGAAATTGCATCGGAATTAAATAGAAAAGTCACAATGCCGACTTAAGTACAAGAAGACTGACACTTCTTACTGTCTATGTTTTGAACCATTCCTGTGACACTAGTTATGGATTCCGATGCTTCACTTCAGGTGTACTGCATCCCTTGGACCTTCTTATTGACGATGAAACACAGAAATTGAATCGGAAATAAATACAAAAAGCACAATGCCGACTCAAGTACAAGAAGACTGACTCTTCCTACTGTCTATGATTTGAACCTTTCCTGTGGCACTAGTTATAGATTCCGATGCTTGACTTCAGGTTTAATATATCCCTTTGACGTTCTTATTGACGATGAAACACAGAAATTGCATCGGAAGTAAATAGAAAACGCCCAATGCCGACATAAGTACAAGAGGAGTGACTCTTCTTACTGTCTATTTTTTAACCATTCCTGTGACACTAGTTAAAGATTCCGATGCTTCACTTCAGGTTTACTGTATCCCTCTGTCCTTCATATTGACGATGAAACACAGAAATTGTATCGGAATTAAATACTAAAGGCACAATGCAGGCTCAAATACAAGATGACTGGCTCTTCTTACACTGTATGTTTTGAACCTTTCCTGTGAGACCGGTTTTTGATTCCGATGCTTCACTTCAGGTTTACTGTATCCCTCTGTCCTTCATATTGACGATGAAACACAGAAATTGTATCGGAATTAAATACTAAAGGCACAATGCAGGCTCAAATACAAGATGACTGGCTCTTCTTACACTGTATGTTTTGAACCTTTCCTGTGAGACCGGTTTTAGATTCCGATGCTTCACTTCAGGTTTACTGTACTCTCTGACCTTCTTATTGACGATGTAACACAGAAATTGCATCGGAATTTAATACAAATGGCACAGTGCCGACTTAAGTACAAGAAGACTGACTAGTCCTACTGACTATATCTTGATTGATTCCTGTGACACTAGTTATAGATTCCGATGCCTCACTTCAGGTTTACTGTATCCCTTGGACCTTCTTATTGACGATGAAACACCGAAATTGCATCGGAATTAAATACGAAAGGCACAATGCCTACTTAAGTACAAGAAGACTGACTCTTCTTGCTGGCTATGTTTTGAACCATTCCTGTGACACCACTTATAGATTCCGATGCTTCACTTCAGGTGTACTGCATCCCTTGGACCTTCTTATTGACGATGAAACACAGAAATTGCATCGGAAATAAATACAAAAGGCACAATGCCGTCTCAAGTACAAGAAGACTGACTCTTCCTACTGTCTATGTTTTGAACCATTCCTGTGACACTAGTTATACATTCCGATGCTTCACTTCAGGTTTCAGTATCCCTCTGACCTTCTTATTGACGATGAAACACAGAAATTGCATTGGAAGTAAATACAAAAGGCACAATGCCGACTTAAGTACAAGAAGACTGACTCTTCCTACTCTGTATGTTTTGAACGATTCCTGTGACACTAGTTATATATTCCGATGCTTCACTTCAGGTTTGCTGTACTCTCTGACCTTCTTATTGACGATGTAACACAGAAATTGCATCGGAATTTAATACAAAAGGCACAGTGCCGACTTAAGTACAAGAAGACTGACTCTTCTTACTGACTATGTTTTGAACCATTCCTGTGACACTAGTTATCGACTCCAATGAATCACTTCAGGTTTACTGTATCCCTCTGTAATTCTTTTTGAAGGTGAAACACAGAAATTGCATCGGAATTTTATACTAAAGGCACAATGCAGGCTCAAATACAAGATGACTGGCTCTTCTTACTCTGTATGTTTTGAACCTCGCCTGTGAGACCGGTTTTAGATTCCGATGCTTCACGTCAGGTTTACTGTATTACGTGTACCTTCTTATTGACGACGAAACACAGAAATTGCTTCGGAATTAAATAGAAAAGGCACAATGCCGACTTAAATACAAGAAGACTGTCTCTTCCTACTGTCTATGTTTTGAACCATTCCTGTGACACTAGTTATAGATTTCAATGCGTCACTTCACGTTTACTGTATTCCTCTGACCGTCTTATTGACGATGAAACACAGAAATTGCATCGGAATTAAATAGAAAAGGCAAAATGCCGACGTAAGTACAAGAAGACTGACTCTTATTACTGCTTATGTTTGAACCATTCCTCTGACACTAGTTATAGATTCCGATGCCTCACTTCAGGTTTACTGTATCCCTTGGACCTTCTTATAGACTATGAAACACAGAAATTGCATCAGAATTAAATAGAAAATGCACAATGCCGACTTAAGTACAAGAAGACTGACTCTTCCTACTCTGTATGTTTTGAACGATTCCTGTGACACTAGTTATAGATTCCGATGCTTCACTTCAGGTTTGCTGTACTCTCTGACCTTCTTATTGACGATGTAACACAGAAATTGCATCGGAATTTAATACAAAACTCACAGTGCCGACTTAAGTACAAGAAGACTGACTCTTCTTACTGACTATGTTTTAAACCATTCCTGTGACACTAGGTATCGACTCCAATGCATCACTTCAGGTTTACTGTATCCCTCTGACCTTCTTATTGATGATGAAACACAGAAATTGCATCGGAATTAAATAGAAAAGGCCCAATGCCGACTTAAGTACAAGAGGACTGACTCTTCTTACTGACTATGTTTTGAACCATTCTTGTGATTCTAGTCATAGATTGCCATGCTTTACTTCAGGATTACTGTATCCCTTGGACCTTCTTATTGACGAAGAAACACCGAAATTGCATCGGAATTAAATACGAAAGGCACAATGCCGACTTAAGTACAAGAAGGTTGACTCTTCCTACTGTATATGTTTTGAACGATTCCTGTGACACTAGTTATAGATTTCGATGCGTCACTTCACGTTTACTGTATTCCTCTGACCGTCTTATTGACGATGAAACACTGAAATTGCATCGGGATTAAATAGAAAAGGCACAATGCCGACTTATGTGAAAGAAGACTGACTCTTACTACTGTCTATGTTTTGAACCATTCCTGTGACACTAGTTATAGATTCCGATGCTTCACCTCAGGTTTAATGTATCCCTCTGACCTTCTTACTGACGATGAAACGCAGAAATTGCATCGGAATTAAATAAAAAAGGCACAATCCCGACTTATGTACAAGAAGACTCACTCATCTTACTGTCTTTTTTTTGAACCATTCCTGTGACACTAGTTATAGATTCCGATGCTTCACTTCAGGTTTACTGTATCCCTCTGATCTACCTATTGAAGATGAAACACAGAAATTGCATCGGAATTAAATAGAAAAGGCACAATGCCGACTTAAGTACAAGAAGACTGACTCTTCTTACTGTCTATGTTTGAACAATTCCTGGGACACTAGTTATAGATTCCGATGCTTCACTTCAGGTTTACTGAATCCCTTGGACCTTCTTATCGACGATGAAACACAGAAATTGCATCAGAATTAAATAGAAAATGCACAATGCCGACTTAAGTACAAGAAGACTGACTCTTCTTACTGTCTATGGTTTGGACCATTCCTGTGACACTAGTTATAGATTCCGATGCTTCACTTCACATTTACTGTATCCCTTGCACCTTCTTATTGACGACGAAACACAGAAATTGCATCGGAATTAAACAGAAAAGGCACAATGCCGACTTAAGTACAAGAAGACTTATTCTTACTACTGTCTATGTTTTGAACCATTCCTGTGACATTAGTTATAGATTCCGATGCTTCACCTCGGGTTTACTGTATCCCTCTGACCTTCTTATTGACGATGAAACACAGAAATTGCATCGGAACTAAATTCAAAAGGCACAATGCCGACTTAAGTACAAGAAGACTGACTCTTCTTACTGACTATTTTGTGAACATTTCCTGTGAGACCAGTTTTAAATTCCGATGCTTCACTAAATGTTTACTGTATCCCTTGGACCTTCTTATTGACGATGAAACACAGAAATTGCATCGGAATTAAATACAAAAGGCACAATGCCGACTTAAGTAAAAGAAGACTGACTCTTCCTACTGTCTATGTTTTGAACCTCTCCTGTGGCACTAGTTATAGATTCTGATGCTTGACTTCAGGTTTAATATATCCCTTTGACGTTCTTATTGACGATGAAACACAGAAATTGCATCGGAAGTAAATAGAAAACGCCCAATGCCAACTTAAGTACAAGAGGACTGACTCTTCTTACTGACTATGTTTTGAACCATTCTTGTGACACTAGTCATAGATTGCGATGCTTTACTTCAGGTTTACTGTATCCCTTGGACCTTCTTATTGAAGATGAAACACAGAAATTGCATCGGAATTAAATACAAAAGTCACAATTTAGACTTAAGTACAAGAAGGCTGACTCTTCTTACTGTCTATTTTTGAACCATCCCTGTGACACTAGTTATACATTCCGATGCTTCACTTCAGGTTTACAGTATCCCTCTGACCTTCTTATTGACGATGAAACACAGAAATTGCATCGGAATTAAATACAAAAGGCACAATGCCGACTTAAGTACAAGAAGACTGACTCTTCCTACTCTGTATGTTTTGAACGATTCCTGTGACACTAGTTATAGATTCCGATGCTTCACTTCAGGTTTACTGTATCCCTCTGACCTTCCTATTGAAGATGAAACACAGAAATTGCATCGGAATTAAATAGAAAAGGTACAATGCCGACTTAAGTACAAGAAGACAGACTCTTCTTACTGTCTATGTTTGAACAATTTCTGTGACACTAGTTATAGATTCCGATGTTCACTTCAGATTTATTGTATCCCTTGCACCTTCTTATTGACGACGAAACACAGAAATTGCATCGGAATTAAATAGAAAAGGCACAATTCCGACTTAAGTACAAGAAGACTGACTCTTCTTACTGACTATGTTTTGAACCATTCCGGTGACACTAGTTAAAGATTCCGATGCTTCACTTCAGGTTTACTGTATCCCTTGGACCTTCTTATTGACGATGAAACACCGAAATTGCATCGGAATTAAATACGAAAGGCACAATGCCTACTTAAGTACAAGAAGTCTGACTCTTCTTGCTGGCTATGTTTTGAACCATTCCTGTGACACCACTTATAGATTCCGATGCCTCACTTCAGGTTTACTGTATCCCTCTGACCTTCTTATTGACGATGAAACACAGAAATCGGATCGAATTAAATTGAAATGGCACAGTGCCGACTAAAGTACAAGAAGACTGACGCTTCCTACTGTCTATGTTTTTAATCATTCCTGTGACCCTAGTTATAGATTCCGATGCTTCATTTCAGGTTTACTGTATCCCTCTGACCTTCTTATTGAAGATGAAACACAGAAATTGCATTCGAATTAAATACAAAAGGCACAATGCCGACTCAAGTACAAGAAGACTGCCTCTTCCTACTGTCTATGTTTTGAACCATTCCTGGGACACTAGTTATAGATTCCGATGCTTCCCTTCAGGTTTACTGTATCCCTTGGACCTTCGTATTGACGATGTAACACAGAAATTGCATCGGAATTTAATACAAAAGGCACAGTGCCGACTTAAGTACATGAAGACTGACTCTTCTTAGTATCTATTTTTGAACCATTCCTGTGACACTAGTTATAGATTCCGATGCTTCACTTCAGGTTTACTGTATCCCTCTGTAATTCTTTTTGAAGGTGAAACACAGAAATTGCATCGGAATTAAATACTAAAGGCACAATGCAGGCTCAAATACAAGATGACTGGCTCTTCTTACTCTGTATGTTTTGAACCTTTCCTGTGAGACCGGTTTTAGATTCCGATGCTTCACGTCAGGTTTACTGTATTACGTGTACCTTCTTATTGACGATGAAACACAGAAATTGCTTCGGAATTAAATAGAAAAGGCACAATGCCGACTTAAGTACAAGAAGACTGACTCTTCTTACTGACTATACATTGATTGATTCCTGTGACACTAGTTATAGATTGCGATGCTTCACTTCATGTTTACTGTATCCCTTGGACCTTCTTATTGACGAAGAAACACCGAAATTGCATCGGAATTAAATACGAAAGGCACAATGCCGACTTAAGTACAAGAGGACTGACTTTTCCTACTGTCTATGTTTTGAACCATTCCTGTGACGCTAGTTATAGATTTCGATGTGTCACTTCACGTTTACTGTATTCCTCTGACCGTCTTATTGACGATGAACACAGAAATTGCATCGGAATTAAATAGAAAAGTCACAATGCCGACTTAAGTACAAGAAGACTGACACTTCTTACTGTCTATGTTTTGAACCATTCCTGTGACACTAGTTATGGATTCCGATGCTTCACTTCAGGTGTACTGCATCCCTTGGACCTTCTTATTGACGATGAAACACAGAAATTGAATCGGAAATAAATACAAAAAGCACAATGCCGACTCAAGTACAAGAAGACTGACTCTTCCTACTGTCTATGATTTGAACCTTTCCTGTGGCACTAGTTATAGATTCCGATGCTTGACTTCAGGTTTAATATATCCCTTTGACGTTCTTATTGACGATGAAACACAGAAATTGCATCGGAAGTAAATAGAAAACGCCCAATGCCGACATAAGTACAAGAGGAGTGACTCTTCTTACTGACTATGTTTTGAACCATTCTTGTGACACTAGTCATAGATTGCGATGCTTTACTTCAGGTTTACTGTATCCCTTGGACCTTCTTATTGAAGATGAAACACAGAAATTGCATCGGAATTAAATACAAAAGTCACAATTCCGACTTAAGTACAAGAAGGCTGACTCTTCTCACTGTCTATTTTTGAACCATTCCTGTGACACTAGTTATACATTCCGATGCTTCACTTCAGGTTTACAGTATCCCTCTGACCTTCTTATTGGCGATAAAACACAGAAATTGCATTGGAATTAAATAAAAAAGGCACAATGCCGACTTAAGTACAAGAAGACTGACTCTTCCTACTCTGTATGTTTTGAACGATTCCTGTGACACTAGTTATAGATTCCGATGCTTCACTTCAGGTTTACTGTATCCCTCTGACCTTCCTGTTGAAGATGAAACACAGAAATTGCATCGGAGTTAAATAGAAAAGGCACAATGCCGACTTAAGTACAAGATGACAGACTCTTCTTACTGTCTATGTTTGAACATTTTCTGTGACACTACTTATAGATTCCGATGTTCACTTCAGATTTATTGTATCCCTTGCACCTTCTTATTGACGACGAAACACAGAAATTGCATCGGAATTAAATAGAAAAGGCACAATTCCGACTTAAGTACAAGAAGACTGACTCTTCTTACTGACTATGTTTTGAACCATACATGTGACACTATCTATCGACTCCAATGCTTCACTTCAGGTTTACTGTATCCCTCTGACCTTCATATTGATGATGAAACACACAAATTGCTTCGGAATTAAAAAGAAAGGCACAATGCCGACCTCAGTACAAGAAGACTGACTCTTCTTACTGCCTATTTTTGAACCATTCCGGTGACACTAGTTAAAGATTCCGATGCTTCACTTCAGGTTTACTGTATCCCTTGGACCTTCTTATTGACGATGAAACACCGAAATTGCATCGGAATTAAATACGAAAGGCACAATGCCTACTTAAGTACAAGAAGTCTGACTATTCTTGCTGGCTATGTTGTGAACCATTCCTGTGACAGCACTTATTGATTCCGATGCTTCACTTTAGGTTTACTGTATCCCTCTGACCTTCTTATTGACGATGAAACACAGAAATTCCATGGGAATTAAATAGAAAAGGCACAATGCCGACTTAAGTACAAGAAGACTGACTCTTCTTACTGACTATGTTTTGAACCATTCCGGTGACACTAGTTAAAGATTCCGATGCTTCACTTCAGGTTTACTGTATCCCTTGGACCTTCTTATTGACGATAAAACACCGAAATTGCATCGGAATTAAATACGAAAGGCACAATGCCTACTTAAGTACAAGAAGTCTGACTCTTCTTGCTGGCTATGTTTTGAACCATTCCTGTGACACCACTTATAGATTCCGATGCCTCACTTCAGGTTTACTGTATCCCTCTGACCTTCTTATTGACGATGAAACACAGAAATCGGATCGGAATTAAATTGAAAAGGCACAGTGCCGACTAAAGTACAAGAAGACTGACGCTTCCTACTGTCTATGTTTTTAATCATTCCTGTGACCCTAGTTATAGATTCCGATGCTTCATTTCAGGTTTACTGTATCCCTCTGACCTTCTTATTGACGATGAAACACAGAAATTGCATTCGAATTAAATACAAAAGGCACAATGCCGACTCAAGTACAAGAAGACTGCCTCTTCCTACTGTCTATGTTTTGAACCATTCCTGGGACACTAGTTATAGATTCCGATGCTTCACTTCAGGTTTACTGTATCCCTTGGACCTTCGTATTGACGTTGTAACATAGAAATTGCATCGGAATTTAATACAAAAGGCACAGTGCCGACTTAAGTACATGAAGACTGACTCTTCTTACTGACTATGTTTTGAACCATTCCTGTGACACTAGTTATCGACTCCAATGCTTCACTTCAGGTTTACTGTATCCCTCTGACCTTCTTATTGATGATGAAACACAGAAATTGCATCGGAAGTAAATAGAAAAGGCACAATGCCGACTTAAGTACAAGAAGACTGACTCTTCTTAGTATCTATTTTTGAACCATTCCTGTGACACTAGTTATAGATTCCGATGCTTCACTTCAGGTTTACTGTATCCCTCTGTAATTCTTTTTGAAGGTGAAACATAGTAATTGCATCGGAATTAAATACTAAAGGCACAATGCAGGCTCAAATACAAGATGACTGGCTCTTCTTACTCTGTATGTTTTGAACCTTTCCTGTGAGACCGGTTTTAGATTCCGATGCTTCACGTCAGGTTTACTGTATTACGTGTACCTTCTTATTGACGATGAAACACAGAAATTGCTTCGGAATTAAAAAGAAAAGGCACAATGCCGACTTAAGTACAGGAAGACTGACTCTTCTTACTGACTATACATTGATTGATTCCTGTGACACTAGTTATAGATTGCGATGCTTCACTTCAGGTTTACTGTATCCTTTGGACCTTCTTATTGACGAAGAAACACCGACATTGCATCGGAATTAAATACGAAAGGCACAATGCCGACTTAAGTACAAGAGGACTGACTTTTCCTACTGTCTATGTTTTGAACCATTCCTGTGACACTAGTTATAGATTTCGATGCGTCACTTCACGTTACTGTATTCCTCTGACCGTCTTATTGACGATGAACACAGAAATTGCATCGGAATTAAATAGAAAAGTCACAATGCCGACTTAAGTACAAGAAGACTGACACTTCTTACTGTCTATGTTTTGAACCATTCCTGTGACACTAGTTATGGATTCCGATGCTTCACTTCAGGTGTACTGCATCCCTTGGACCTTCTTATTGACGATGAAACACAGAAATTGAATCGGAAATAAATACAAAAAGCACAATGCCGACTCAAGTACAAGAAGACTGACTCTTCCTACTGTCTATGTTTTGAACCTTTCCTATGGCACTAGTTATAGATTCCGATGCTTGACTTCAGGTTTAATATATCCCTTTGACGTTCTTATTGACGATGAAACACAGAAATTGCATCGGAAGTAAATAGAAAACGCCCAATGCCGACATAAGTACAAGAGGACTGACTCTTCTTACTGACTATGTTTTGAACCATTCTTGTGACACTAGTCATAGATTGCGATGCTTTAGTTCAGGTTTACTGTATCCCTTGGACCTTCTTATTGAAGATGAAACACAGAAATTGCATCGGAATTAAATACAAAAGTCACAATTCCGACTTAAGTACAAGAAGGCTGACTGTTCTCACTGTCTATTTTTGAACCATTCCTGTGACACTAGTTATACATTCCGATGCTTCACTTCAGGTTTACAGTATCCCTCTGACCTTCGTATTGGCGATAAAACACAGAAATTGCATCGGAATTAAATACAAAAGGCACAATGCCGACTTAAGTACAAGAAGACTGACTCTTCCTACTCTGTATGTTTTGAACGATTCCTGTGACACTAGTTATAGATTCCGATGCTTCACTTCAGGTTTATTGTATCCCTCTGACCTTCCTATTGAAGATGAAACACAGAAATTGCATCGGAATTAAATAGAAAAGGCACAATGCCGACTTAAGTACAAGAAGACAGACTCTTCTTACTGTCTATGTTTGAACAATTTCTGTGACACTAGTTATAGATTCCGATGTTCACTTCAGATTTATTGTATCCCTTGCACCTTCTTATTGACGACGAAACACAGAAATTGCATCGGAATTAAATAGAAAAGGCACAATTCCGACTTAAGTTCAAGAAGACTGCCTTTTCTTACTGACTATGTTTTGAAACATACATGTGACACTATCTATCTACTCCAATGCTTCACTTCAGGTTTACTGTATCCCTCTGACCTTCCTATTGATGATGAAACACACAAATTGCCTCGGAATTAAAAAGAAAGGCACAATGCCGACCTCAGTACAAGAAGACTGACTCTTCTTACTGCCGATTTTTGAACCATTCCGGTGACACTAGTTAAAGATTCCGATGCTTCACTTCAGGTTTACTGTATCACTTGGACCTTCTTATTGACGATGAAACACCGAAATTGCATCGGAATTAAATACGAAAGGCACAATGCCTACTTAAGTACAAGAAGTCTGACTCTTCTTGCTGGCTATGTTGTGAACCATTCCTGTGACAGCACTTATTGATTCCGATGCTTCATTTTAGGTTTACTGTATCCCTCTGACCTTCTTATTGACGATGAAACACAGAAATTCCATGGGAATTAAATAGAAAAGGCACAATGCCGACTTAAGTACAAGAAGACTGCCTTTTATTACTGACTATGTTTTGAACCATTCCGGTGACACTAGTTAAAGATTCCGATGCTTCACTTCAGATTTACTGTATCCCTTGGACCTTCTTATTGACGATGAAACACCGAAATTGCATCGGAATTAAATACAAAAGGCACAATGCCTACTTAAGTACAAGAAGTCTGACTCTTCTTGCTGGCTATGTTTTGAACCATTCCTGTGACACCACTTATAGATTCCGATGCCTCACTTCAGGTTTACTGTATCCCTCTGACCTTCTTATTGACGATGAAACACAGAAATCGGATCGGAATTAAATTAAAAAGGCACAGTGCCGACTAAAGTACAAGAAGACTGACGCTTCCTACTGTCTAAGTTTTTAATCATTCCTGTGACCCTTGTTATAGATTCCGATGCTTCATTTCAGGTTTACTGTATCCCTCTGACTTTCTTATTGACGATGAAACACAGAAATTGCATTCGAATTAAATACAAAAGGCACAATGCCGACTCAAGTACAAGAAGACTGCCTCTTCCTACTGTCTATGTTTTGAACCATTCCTGGGACACTAGTTATGGATTCCGATGCTTCACTTCAGGTGTACTGCATCCCTTGGACCTTCTTATTGACGATGAAACACAGAAATTGAATCGGAAATAAATACAAAAAGCACAATGCCGACTTAAGTACAAGAGGACTGACTTTTCCTACTGTCAATGTTTTGAACCATTCCTGTGACACTAGTTATAGATTGCGATGCTTCACTTCAGGTTTACTGTATCCCTCTGACCTTCCTATTGAGGATGAAACACAGAAATTGCATCGGAATTAAATAGAAAAGGCACAATGCCGACTTAAGTACAAGAAGACAGACTCTTCTTACTGTCTATGTTTGAACAATTCCTTTGACACTAGTTATAGATTCCTATGCTTCACTTAAGGTTTACTGTATCCCTTGGACCTTCTTATCGACGATGAAACACAGAAAATGCATAGGAATTAAATAGAAAATGCACAATGCCGACTTAAGTACATGAAGACTGATTCTTCTTACTGTCTATGTTTTGAACCATTCCTGTGATTCTAGTTATAGATTCCGATGCTTCACTTCAGATTTACTGTATCCCTTGCACCTTCTTATTGACGACGAAACACAGAAATTGCATCGGAATTAAATACAGAAGGCGCAATGCCGACTTAAGTACAAGAAGACTGACTCTTACTACTGTCTATGTTTTGAACCATTCCTGTGACACTAGGTATAGATTCCGATGCTACACCTCAGGTTTACTGTATCCCTATGACCATCTTATTGACGATGAAACACAGAAATTGCATCGGAATTAAATACAAAAGGCACAATGCCGACTTAAGTACAAGAAGACTGAGTCTTCTTACTGACTATGTTGTGATCATTTCCTGTGAGACCAGTTTTAAATTCCGATGCTTCACTATATATTTACTGTATCCCTTTGACCTTCTTATTGACGATGTAACACAGAAATCGCATCGGAAGTAAATACAAAAGGCACAATGCCGACTTAAGTACAAGAAGACTGACTCTTCCTACTGTCTATGTTTTGAACCTTTCGTGTGACACTAGTTATAGATTCCTATGCTTCACTTCAGGTTTAATGTATCTCTCTGACCTTCTTATTGACGATGAAACACAGAAATTGCATCGGAAGTAAATAGAAAAGGCCCAATGCCGACTTAAGTACAAGAGGACTGACTCTTCTTACTGACTATGTTTTGAACCATTCTTGTGACACTAGTCATAGATTGCGATGCTTTACTTCAGGATTACTGTATCACTTGGACCTTCTTATTGAAGATGAAACACAGAAATTGTATCGGAATTAAATACAAAAGTCACAACGCCGACTTAAGTACAAGAAGACTGACTCTTCTTACTGACTATGTTTGAAATATTCCTGTGACACTTGCTATCGACTCCAATGCTTCACTTCAGGTTTACTGTATCCCTCTGACCTTCCTATTGATGATGAAACACACAAAATGCCACGGAATTAAATAGAAAAGGCACAATGACGACCTAAGTACAAGTAGACTGACTCTTCTTACTGCCTATTTTTGAACCATTCCTGTGACACTAGTTATAGATTCCGATGCTTCACTTTAGGTTTACTGTATCCCTCTGACCCTCTTATTGACGATGTAACACAGAAATTGCATCGGAATTTAATACAAAAGGCACAGTGCCGACTTAAGTACATGAAGACTGACTCTTCTTACTGACTATGTTTTGAACCATTTCTGTGACACTAGTTATCGACTCCAAAGCTTCACTTCAGGTTTACTGTAACCCTCTGACCTTCTTATTGATGATGAAACACAGAAATTGGATCGGAATTGAATAGAAAAGGCACAGTGCCGACTAAAGTACAAGAAGACTGACGCTTCCTACTGTCTATGTTTTGAATCATTCCTGTGACCCTAGTTATAGATTCCGATGCTTCATTTCAGGTTTACTGTATCACTCTGACCTTCTTATTGACGATGAAACACAGAAATTACATTCGAATTAAATACAAAAGGCACAATGCCGACTCAAGTACAAGAAGACTGCCTCTTCCTACTGTCTATGTTTTGACCATTCCTGGGACACTAGTTATAGATTCCGATGCTTCACTTCAGGTTTACTGTATCCCTTGGACCTTCGTATTGACGATGTAACACAGAAATTGCATCGGAATTTAATACAAAAGGCACAGTGCCGACTTAAGTACATGAAGACTGACTCTTCTTACTGACTATGTTTTGAACCATTCCTGTGACACTAGTTATCGACTCCAATGCTTCACTTCAGATTTACTGTATCCCTCTGACCTTCTTATTGATTATGAAACACAGAAGTTGCATCGGAAGTAAATAGAAAAGGCACAATGCCGACTTAAGTACAAGAAGACTGACTCTTCTTAGTGTCTATTTTTGAACCATTCCTGTGACACTAGTTATAGATTCCGATGCTTCACTTCAGGTTTACTGTTTCCCTCTGTAATTCTTTTTGAAGGTGAAACACAGAAATTGCATCGGAAATAAATACAAAAGGCACAATGCCGAGTCAAGTACAAGAAGACTGACTCTTCCCACTGTCTATGTTTTGAACCATTCCTGTGATACTAGTTATACAATCCGATGCTTCACTTCAGCTTTACTGTATCCCTCTGACCTTCTTATTGACGATGAAACACAGAAATTGCATTGGAATTAAATACAAAAGGCACAATGCCGACTTAAGTACAAGAAGACTGACTCTTCCTACTCTGTATGCTTTGAACGATTCCTGTGACACTAGTTATAGATTCCGATGCTTCACTTCAGGTTTACTGTATCCCTCTGACCTTCCTATTGAAGATGAAACACAGAAATTGCATCGGAATTAAATAGAAAAGGCTCAATGCCGACTTAAGTACAAGAAGACAGACTCTTCTTACTGTCTATGTTTGAACAATACCTGTGACACTAGTTATAGATTCCTAAGCTTCACTTAAGGTTTACTGTATCCCTTGGACCTTCTTATCGACGATGAAAAAAAGAAATTGCATAGGAATTAAATAGAAAATGCACAATGCCGACTTAAGTACAAGAAGACTGATTCTTCTTACTGTCTATGTTTTGAACCATTCCTGTGACACTAGTTATAGATTCCGATGCTTCACTTCAGCTTTACTGTATCCCTTGCACCTTCTTATTGACGACGAAACACAGAAATTGCATCGGAATTAAATACAAAAGGCGCAATGCCGACTTAAGTACAAGAAGACTGACTCTTACTACTGCCTATGTTTTGAACCATTCCTGTGACACTAGGTATAGATTCCGATGCTACATCTCAGGTTTACTGTATCCCTATGACCATCTTATTGACGATGAAACACAGAAATTGCATCGGAATTAAATACAAAAGGCACAATGCCGACTTAAGTACAAGAAGACTGACTCTTCTTACTGACTATGTTGTGATCATTTCCTGTGAGACCAGTTTTAAATTCCGATGCTTCACTATATATTTAGTGTATCCCTTGGACCTTCTTATTGACGATGAAACACAGAAATTGCATCGGAAGTAAATACAAAAGGCACAATGCCGACTTAAGTACAAGAAGACTGACTCTTCCTACTGTCTATGTTTTGAACCTTTCGTGTGACACTAGTTATAGATTCCTATGCTTCACTTCAGGTTTAATGTATCTCTCTGACCTTCTTATTGACGATGAAACACAGAAATTGCATCGGATGTAAATAGAAAAGGCCCAATGCCGACTTAAGTACAAGAGGACTGACTCTTCTTACTGACTATGTTTTGAACCATTCTTGTGACACTAGTCATAGATTGCGATTCTTTACTTCAGGATTACTGTATCACTTGGACCTTCTTATTGAAGATGAAACACAGAAATTGTATCGGAATTAAATACAAAAGTCACAATGCCGACTTAAGTACAAGAAGACTGACTCTTCTTACTGACTATGTTTTGAACCATTCCTGTGACACTAGCTATCGACTGTAATGCTTCACTTCAGGTTTACTGTATCCCTCTGACCTTCCTATTGATGATGAAACACACAAATTGCCACGGAATTAAATAGAAAAGGCACAATGACGACCTAAGTACAAGAACACTGACTCTTCTTACTGCCTATTTTTGAACCATTCCTGTGACACTAGTTAAAGATTCCGATGCTTCACTTTAGGTTTACTGTATCCCTTGGACCTTCTTATTGACGATGAAACACCGAAATTGCATCGGAATTAAATACGAAAGGCACAATGCCTACTTAAGTACAAGAAGTCTGACTCTTCTTGCTGGCTATGTTTTGAACCATTCCTGTGACACCACTTATAGATTCCGATGGTTCACTTTAGGTTTACTGTATCCCTCTGACCTTCTTATTGACGATGAAACACAGAAATTCCAACGGAATTTAATAGAAAAGGCAGAATGCCGACTTAAGTACAAGAAGACTGACTCTTCTTACTGACTATGTTTTGAACCATTCCTGTGACACTAGTTATAGATACCGATGCCTCACTTCAGGTTTACTGTATCCCTCGGACCTTCTTATTGACGATGAAACACAGAAATTGCATCCGAATTAAATACAAAAGGCACAATGCCGACTTAAGTTCAAGAAGACTGACTCTTCCTGCTGTCTATGTTTTGAACCATTCCTGTCACACTAGTCATAGATTCCGATGCTTCACTTCAGGTTTACTGTATCCCTCTGACATTCTTATTGACGATGAAACACAGAAATTGGATCGGAATTAAATAGAAAAGGCACAATGCCGACTCAAGTACAAGAAGACTGACGCTTCCTACTGTCTATGTTTTGAATCATTCCTGTGACCCTAGTTATAGATTCCAATGCTTCATTTCAGGTTTACTGTATCCCTCTGACCTTCTTATTGACGATGAAACACCGAAATTGCATTGGAATTAAATACAAAAGGCACAATGCCGACTCAAGTACAAGAAGACTGACTCGTCCTACTGTCTATGTTTTGAACCATTCCTGGGACACTAGTTATAGATTCCGATGCTTCACTTCAGGTTTACTGTATCCCTTGGACCTTCTCATTGACGATGTAACACAGAAATTGCATCGGAATTTAATACAAAAGTCACAGTGCCGACTTAAGTACAAGAAGACTGACTCTTTTTACTGACTGTGTTTTGAACCATTCCTGTGACACTAGTTATCGACTCCAATGCTTCACTTCAGGTTTACTGTATCCCTCTGACCTTCTTATTGATGATGAAACACAGAAATTGAATCGTAATTAAATAGAAAAGGCACAATGCCGACTTAAGTACAAGAAGACTGACTCTTCTTACTGCCTATGTTTTGAACCTTTCCTGTGACACTAGTTATGGATTCCGATGCTTCACTTCAGGTGTACTGCATCCCTTGGACCTTCTTATTGACGACGAAACACAGAAATTGCATCGGAATTAAATAGAAAAGGCACAATGCCGACTTAAGTACAAGAAGATTGACTCTTCGTACTGACTATGTTTTGAACCATTCCTGTGACACTAGTTATAGATACCGATGCCTCACTTCAGGTTTACTGTATCCCTTGGATTTTCTTATTGACGATGAAACACAGAAATAGAATCGGAATTAAATACAAATACTCAATGCCGACTTAAGTACAAGAAGACTGACTCTTCCTGCTGTCTATGTTTTGAACCATTCCTGTGACTCTAGTTATAGATTCCGATGCTTCACTTCAGGTTTATTGTATCCCTCTGACCTTCTTATTGACGATGAAACACAGAAATTGGATCGGAATTAAATAGAAAAGGCACAATGCCGACTAAAGTACAAGAAGACTGACGCTTCCTACTATCTATGTTTTTAATCGTTCCTGTGACACTAGTTATAGATTCCGATGCTTCATTTCAGGTTTACTGTATCCCTCTGACTTTCTTATTGACGATGAAACACAGAAATTGCATTCGAATTAAATACAAAAGGCACAATGCCGACTCAAGTACATGAAGACTGACTCTTCCAACTGTCTATGTTTTGAACCATTCCTGGGACACTAATTATTGATTCCGATGCTTCACTTCAGCTTTACTGTATCCCTCTGACCTTCTTATTGACGATGAAAGACAGAATTTACATCGGAATTAAATACAAAAGGCACAATGACGACTTAAGTACAAGAAGACTGACTCTTCTTACTGTCTATGTTTGATAAATTCCTGTGACACTAGTTATAGGTTCCGATGCCTCACTTCAGGTTTACTGTATCCCTTGGACCTTCTTATTGACGATGAAACACAGAAATTGCATCGGAATTAAATACAAAAGGCACAGTGTCGACTTAAGTACACGAAGTCTGACTCTTCCTACTGTCTATGTTTTGAACCTTTCGTGTGACACTAGTTATAGATTCCTATGCTTCACTTCAGGTTTAATGTATCTCTCTGACCTTCTTATTGACGGTGAAACACAGAAATTGCATCGGAAGTAAATAGAAAAGTCACAATGCCGACTTAAGTACAAGAAGACTGACTCTTCTTACTGACTATGTTTTGAACCATTCCTGTGACACTAGCTATCGACTCTAATGCTTCACTTCAGGTTTACTGTATCCCTCTGACCTTCCTATTGATGATGAAACACACAAATTGCCACGGAATTAAATAGAAAAGGCACAATGACGACCTAAGTACAAGAACACTGACTCTTCTTACTGCCTATTTTTGAACCATTCCTGTGACACTAGTTAAAGATTCCGATGCTTCACTTTAGGTTTACTGTATCCCTTGGACCTTCTTATTGACGATGAAACACCGAAATTGCATCGGAATTAAATACGAAAGGCACAATGCCTACTTAAGTACAAGAAGTCTGACTCTTCTTGCTGGCTACGTTTTGAACCATTCCTGTGACACCACTTATAGATTCCGATGGTTCACTTTAGGTTTACTGTATCCCTCTGACCTTCTTATTGACGATGAAACACAGAAATTCCAACGGAATTTAATAGAAAAGGCAGAATGCCGACTTAAGTACAAGAAGACTGACTCTTCTTACTGACTATGTTTTGAACCATTCCTGTGACACTAGTTATAGATACCGATGCCTCACTTCAGGTTTACTGTATCCCTCGGACCTTCTTATTGACGATGAAACACAGAAATTGCATCCGAATTAAATACAAAAGGCAC
Source organism: Schistocerca americana (assembly GCF_021461395.2). Taxonomy (NCBI): domain Eukaryota; kingdom Metazoa; phylum Arthropoda; class Insecta; order Orthoptera; family Acrididae; genus Schistocerca; species Schistocerca americana. Next base: position 234,354,578 of record NC_060127.1, read on the forward strand.
AATGCCGACTTAAGTTCAAGAACACTGACTCTTCCTGCTGTCTATGTTTTGAACCATTCCTGTCACACTAGTTATAGATTCCGATGCTTCACTTCAGGTTTACTGTATCCCTCTGACCTTCTTATTGACGATGAAACACAGAAATTGGATCGGAATTAAATAGAAAAGGCACAATGCCGACTCAAGTACAAGAAGACTGACGCTTCCTACTGTCTATGTTTTGAATCATTCCTGTGACCCTAGTTATAGATTCCAATGCTTCATTTCAGGTTTACTGTATCCCTCTGACCTTCTTATTGACGATGAAACACCGAAATTGCATTGGAATTAAATACAAAAGTCACAATGCCGACTCAAGTACAAGAAGACTGACTCTTCCTACTGTCTATGTTTTGAACCATTCCTGGGACACTAGTTATAGATTCCGATGCTTCACTTCAGGTTTACTGTATCCCTTGGACCTTCTCATTGACGATGTAACACAGAAATTGCATCGGAATTTAATACAAAAGTCACAGTGCCGACTTAAGTACAAGAAGACTGACTCTTTTTACTGACTGTGTTTTGAACCATTCCTGTGACACTAGTTATCGACTCCAATGCTTCACTTCAGGTTTACTGTATCCCTCTGACCTTCTTATTGATGATGAAACACAGAAATTGAATCGTAATTAAATAGAAAAGGCACAATGCCGACTTAAGTACAAGAAGATTGACTCTTCGTACTGACTATGTTTTGAACCATTCCTGTGACACTAGTTATAGATACCGATGCCTCACTTCAGGATTACTGTATCCCTTGGATATTCTTATTGACGATGAAACACAGAAATAGCATCGGAATTAAATACAAATGCTCAATGCCGACTTAAGTACAAGTAGACTGACTCTTCCTGCTGTCTATGTTTTGAACCATTCCTGTGACACTAGTTATAGATTCCGATGCTTCACTTCAGGTTTATTGTATCCCTCTGACCTTCTTATTGACGATGAAACACAGAAATTGGATCGGAATTAAATAGAAAAGGCACAATGCCGACTAAAGTACAAGAAGACTGACGCTTCCTACTATCTATGTTTTTAATCATTCCTGTGACACTAGTTATAGATTCCGATGCTTCATTTCAGGTTTACTGTTTCCCTCTGACCTTCTTATTGACGATGAAACACAGAAATTGCATTCGAATTAAATACAAAAGGCACAATGCCGACTTAAGTACAAGAAGACTGACTCTTCTTACTGTCTATGTTTGATAAATTCCTGTGACACTAGTTATAGGTTCCGATGCCTCACTTCAGGTTTACTGTATCCCTTGGACCTTCTTATTGACGATGAAACACAGAAATTGCATCGGAATTAAATACAAAAGGCACAGTGTCGACTTAAGTACACGAAGTCTGACTCTTCTTACTGCCTATGTTTTGAACCATTCCTGTGACACTAGTTATAGATTCCGATGCTTCACTTCAGGTTTACTGTATCCCTCTGTAATTCTTTTTGACGGTGAAACACAGAAATTGCATCGGAATTAAATACTAAAGGCACAATGCAGGCTCAAATACAAGATGACTAGCTCTTCTTACTCTGTATGTTTTGAACCATTCCTGTGAGACCGTTTTTATATTCCGATGCTTCACTTCAGGTTTACTGTATCCCTTGGACCTTCCTATTGACGACGAAACACAGAAATTGCTTCGGAATTAAATAGAAAAGGCACAATGCCGACTTAAGTACAAGAAGACTGACTCTTCTTACTGTCTATGTTGTGACTCATTCCTGTGACACTAGTTATGGATTCCGATGCTTCACTTCAGGTGTACTGCATCCCTTGGACCTTCTTATTCACAAAGAAACACAGAAATTGCATCGGAACTAAATAGAAAAGGCACAATGCCGACTTAAGTACAAGAAGACAGACTCTTCTTACTGAATATGCTTTGAACCATTCCTGTGACACTAGTTATAGATTCCGATGCCTCACTGCAGGTTTACTTGATCCCTTGGACCTTTTTATCGACGATGAAACACAGAAATTGCATAGGAAATAAATAGAAAATGCACAATGCCGACTTAAGTACAAGCAGACTGATTCTTCTTACTGTCTATGATTTGAACGATTCCTGTGACTCTAGTTATAGATTCCGATGCTTCCCTTCAGATTTACTGTATCCCTTGCACCTTCTTATTGACGACGAAACACAGAAATTGCATCGGAATTAAATAAAAAAGGCGCAATGCCGACTTAAGTACAAGAAGACTGACTCTTACTACTTTCTATGTTTTGAACCATTCCTGTGACACTAGGTATAGATTCCGATGCTACACTTCAGGTTTACTGTATCCCTATGACCATTTTATTGACAATGAAACACTGAAATTGCATCGGAATTAAATACAAAAGGCACAATGCCGACTTAAGTACAAGAAGACTGACTCTTCTTACTGACTATGTTGTGATCATTTCCTGTGAGACCAGTTTTAAATTCCGATGCTTCACTATATGTTTAATGTATCCCTCTGACCTTCTTATTGACGATGAAACACAGATATTGCATCGGAAGTAAATAGAAAAGGCCCAATGCCGACTTAAGTACAAGAGGACTGACTCTTCTTACTGACTATGTTTGGAACCATTCCTGTGACACTAGCTATCGACTCCAATGCTTCACTTCAGGTTTACTGTATCCCTCTGACCTTCCTATTGATGATGAAACACACAAATAGCCACGGAAATAAATAGAAAAGGCACAATGACGACCTAAGTACAAGAAGACTGACTCTTCTTACTGCCTATTTTTGAACCATTCCTGTGACACTAGTTAAAGATTCAGATGCTTCACTTCAGGTTTATTGTATCCCTTGGACCTTCTTATTGACGATGAAACACCGAAATTACAACGGAATTAAATAGAAAAGGCACAATGCTGACATAAGTACAAGAAGTCTGACTCTTCTTACTGTCTATGTTTTGAACCATTCCTGTGACACTAGTTATAGATTCCGATGCTTCACTTCAGGTTTACTGTATCCCTCTGACCTTCTTATTGACGATGAAACACAGAAATTGGATCGGAATTAAATAGAAAAGGCACAATGCCGACTCAAATACAAGAAGACTCACGCTTCCTACTGTCTATGTTTTGAATCATTCCTGTGACCCTAGTTATAGATTCCAATGCTTCATTTCAGGTTTTCTGTATCCCTCTGACCTTCTTATTGACGATGAAACACAGAAATTGCATTCGAAATAAATACAAAAGGCACAATGCCGACTCAAGTACAAGAAGACTGGCTCTTCCTACTGTCTATATTTTGAACCATTCCTGGGACACTAGTTATAGATTCCGATGCTTCACTTCAGGTTTACTGTATCCCTTGGACCTTGTTATTGACGATGTAACTCAGAAATTGCATCGGAATTTAATACAAAAGGCACAGTGCCAACTTAAGTACAAGAAGACTCACTCTTCTTACTGACTATGTTTTGAACCATTCCTGTGACACTAGTTATCGACTCCGATGCTTCACTTCAGGTTTACTGTATCCCTCTGACCTTCTTATTGATGATGAAACACAGAAATTGCATCGGAATTAAATAGAAAAGGCACAATGCCGAATTAAGTACAAGAAGACTGACTCTTCTTACTGCCTATGTTTTGAACCATTCCTGTGACACTAGTTATAGATTCCGATGCTTCACTTCAGGTTTACTGTATCCCTCTGACCTTCTTATTGACGATGAAACACAGAAATTGGATCGGAATTAAATAGAAAAGGCACAATGCCAACTCAAATACAAGAAGACTGACTCTTCCAACTGTCTATGTTTTGAACCACTCCTGGGACACTAGTTAAAGATTCCGATGCTTCACTTCAGGTTTACTGTATCCCTCTGACCTTCTTATTGACGATGAAAGACAGAAATTACATCGGAATTAAATAGAACAGGCACAATGCTGACTTAAGTAAAAGAAGTCTGACTCATCTTACTGTCTATGTTTTGAACCATTCCTGTGACACTAGTTATAGATTCCGATGCTTCACTTCAGGTTTACTGTATCCCTTGGACCTTCTTATTGACGAAGAAACACAGAAATTGCATCGGAATTAAATACAAAAGGCACAATGACGACTTAAGTACAAGAAGACTGACTCTTCTTACTGACTACGTTTGAACAATTCCTGTGACACTAGTTATAGGTTCCTATGCCTCACTTCAGGTTTACTGTATCCCTTGGACCTTCTTTTTGACGATGAAACACAGAAATTGCATCGGAATGAAATACAAAAGGCACAGTGCCGACTTAAGTACAAGAAGACTGACTCTTTTTACTGACTATGTTTTGAACCATTCCTGTGACACTAGTTATCGACTCCAATGCTTCAGTTCAGGTTTACTGTATCCCTCTGACCTTCTTATTGATGATGAAACACAGAAATTGCATCAGAATTAAATAGAAAAGGCACAATGCCGACTTAAGTACAAGAAGACTGACTCTTCTTACTGTCTATGTTTTGAACCATTCCTGTGACACTAGTGATAGATTCCGATGCTTCACTTCAGGTTTACTGTATCCCTCTGACCTTCTTATTGACGATGAAACACAGAAATTGCATTCGAATTAAATACAAAAGACACAATGCCGACTCAAGTACAAGAAGACTGACTCTTCCTACTGTCTATGTTTTGAACCATTCCTGGGGCACTAGTTATAGATTCTGATGCTTCACTTCAGGTTTACTGTATCCCTCTGACCTTCTTATTGACGATGAAAGACAGAAATTACATCGGAATTAAATAGAAAAGGCACAATGCTGACATAAGTACAAGAAGTCTGACTCTTCTTACTGTCTATGTTTTGAACCATTCCTGTGACTCTAGTTATTGATTCCGGTGCTTCACTTCAAGTTTACTGTATCCCTTGGACCTTCTTATTGACGATGAAACACAGAAATTGCATCGGAATTAAATACGAAAGGCACAATGCCGACTTAAGTACAAGAAGACGGACTCTTCTTACTGTCTATGTTTGAACAATTCCTGTGACACTAGTTATAGGTTACGATGCCTCACTTCAGGTTTACTGTATCCCTTGGACTTTCTGATTGACGATGAAACACAGAAATTGCATCGGAATTAAATACAAAAGGCACAATGACGACTTAAGTTCAAGAAGACTGACTCTTCCTACTGTCTATGTTTTGAACCATTCCTGTGACACTAGTTATAGATTCCGATGCTTCACTTCAGGTTTACTGTATCCCTCTGACCTTCGTATTGACGATGAAATACAGAAATTGCATCGGAAGTAAATAGAAAAGGCTCAATGCCGACTTAAGTACAAGAAGACTGACTCTTCTTACTGACTATGTTTTGAACATTTCCTGTGTGACCAGTTTTTGATTACGATGCTTCACTATATGTTTACTGCATCCCTTGGACTTTCTTATTAACGATGATACACAGAAACTGCATCGGAAATAAATACAAAAGCCACAATGCTGACTCAAGTACAAGAAGACTGACACTTCCTACTCTCTATGTTTTGAACCATTCCTGTGACACTAGTTATAGATTCCGATGCTTCACTTCAGGTTTACTGTATTCCTTTGTCCTTCTTATTGACGATGAATCACAGAAATTGCTTCGAAATTAAATAAAAAGGCACAATGCCGAATTAAGTACAAGAAGACTGACTCTTCTTACTGACTATGTTTTGAACCATTCCTGTGACACTAGTTATAGATTCCGATGCTTCACTTCAGGTTTACTGTATCCCTCTGATCCTCTTATTGACGATGAAACACAGAAATTGCATCGGAATTAAATACAAAAGGCACAATGCCGACTTAAGTACAATAAGACTGACTCTTCCTACTCTCTAAGTTTTGAACCATTTCTGTGTCACTAGTTATCGATTCCGATGCTTCACTTCAGGTTTACTGTATCCCTCTGACCTTGTCATTGTCGATGAAACACAGAAGTTGCATCGGAATGAAATACAAAAGGCACAATGCCGACTTAAGTACAAGAAGACTGACTCTTCTTACTCTGTATGTTTTGAACCATTCCTATGATACTAGTTATAGATTCCGATGCTTCACTTCAGGTTTACTGTATCCCTTGGACCTTCTTATTGACGATGAAACACAGAAATTGCATCGGAATTAAATACAAAAGGCACAATGCCGACTTATGTACAAGGAGACTGACTCATCTTACTGTCTATGTTTTGAACCATTCCTGTGACACTAGTTATAGATTCCGATGCTTCACTTCAGGTTTACTGTATCCCTCTGACCTTCTTATTGACGATGTAACACAGAATTTCCATTGGAATTAAATAGAAAAGGCACAATGCCGACTTAAGTACAAGAAGACAGACTCTTCTTACTGACTATGTTTTGAACCATTCCTGTGACACTAGTTATTGATTCCGATGCCTCACTTCAGGTTTACTGTATCCCTAGGACCTTCTTATTGACGATGAAACACAGAAATTGCATCATAATTAAATAAAAAGGGCACAATGCCGACATAAGTACACGAAGACTGACTCTTCCTGCTGTCTATGTTTTGAACCATTCCTGTGACACTAGTTATAGATTCCGATGCTTCACTTCAGGTTCACTGTATCCCTCTGACCTTCTTATTGACGATGAAACACAGAAATTGCATCGGAATTAAATAGAAAAGGCACAATGCCGACTAAAGTACAAGAAGACTGACGCTTCCTACTGCCTATGTTTGAATCATTCCTGTGACACTAGTGATAGATTCCGATGCTTCACTTCAGGTTTACTGTATCCCTCTGACCTTCTTATTGACGATGAAACACAGAAATTGCATTCGAATTAAATACAAAAGGCTCAATGCCGACTCAAGTACAAGAAGACTGACTCTTCCTACTGTCTATGTTTTGAACCATTCCTGGGACACTAGTTATAGATTCCGATGCTTCAGTTCAGGTTTACTGTATCCCTCTGACCGTCTTATTGACGATGAAAGACATAAATTACATCGGAATTAAATAGAAAAGGCACAATGCTGACTTAAGTACAAGAAGACTGACTCTCCTTACTGACTATGTTATAAACATTTCCTGTGTGACCAGTTTTTGATTACGATGCTTCACTATATGTTTACTGTACCCCTTGGACCTTCTTATTGACGATGAAAGACAGAAATTGCATCGGAATTAATACAAAAGCCACAATGCCGACTCAAGTACAAGAAGACTGACTCTTCCTACTCTCTATGTTTTGAACCATTCCTGTGACACTAGTTATAGATTCCGATGCTTCACTTCAGGTTTACTGTATCCCTTGGTCCTTCTTATTGACGATGAAACACAGAAATTGCATCGAAACTAAATAAAAAGGCACAATGCCGAATTAAGTACAAGAAGACTGACTCTTCTTACTGACTATGCTTTGAACCATTCCTGTGACACTAGTTATAGATTCCGATGCTTCACTTCAGGTTTACTGTATCACTCTGATCCTCATATTGACGATGAAACACAGAAATTGCATCGGAATTAAATACAAAAGGCACAAAGCCGACTTAAGTGCAATAAGACTGACTCTGCCTACTCTCTAAGTTTTGAACCATTCCTGTGACACTTGTTATTGATTCCGATGCTTCACTTCCGGTTTACTGCATCCCTTGGACCTTCTTATTAACGATGAAACACAGAAATTGCATCGGAATTAAATAAAAAGGCACAATGCCGATTTAAGTACAAGAAGACTGACTCTTCTTACTGACTATGTTTTGAACCATCCCTGTGACACTAGTTATAGATTCCGATGCTTAACTTCAGGTTTACTGTATCCCTCTGACCTTCTCATTGACGATGAAACACAGAAGTTGCATCGGAATGAAATACAAAAGGCACAATGCCGACATAAGTACAAGAAGACTGACTCTTCCTACTCTCTATGTTTTGAACCATTCCTATGACACTAGTTATAGATTCCGATGCTTCACTTCAGGTTTACTGTATCCCTTGGACCTTCTTATTGTCGATGAAACACAGAAATTGCATCGGAATTAAATACAAAAGGCACAATGCCGCCTTATGTACAAGGAGACTGACTCATCTTACTGTCTATGATTTTAACCATTCCTTTGACACTAGTTATAGATTCCGATGCTTCACTTCAGGTTTACTGTATCCCTTGGACCTTCTTATTGACGACGAAACACAGAAATTGCATCGGAATTAAATAGAAAAGGATCAATGCCGACTTAAGTACAAGAATACTGACTCTTCCTACTGTCTATGTTTTGAACCTTTCCTGTGACTCTAGTTATAGATTCCGATGCTTCACTTCAGGTTTACTATATACCTCTAACCTTCTTATTGACAATGAAACACAGAAATTGCTTCGGAATTAGGTACAAAAAGCACAATGCCGACTTAAGTACAAGAGGACTGACTCTTCTTAATATCTATGTTTTGAAACAGTCCTGTGACACTAGTAAAGGATTCCGATGCTTCACTTCAGGTTTACTGTAGCTCTTGGACCTTCTTATTGACGATGAAACACAGAAATTGCATCGGGATTAAATAAAAAGACACAATGCCGACTTAAGTACAAGAAGACTGACTCTTCCAACTGACTATGATTTGAAACATTCCTGTGACACTAGTTATAGATTCCGATGCTTCACTTCAGGTTTACTGTATTCCTTTGTCCTTCTTATTGACGATGAAACACAGAAATTGCATCGAAATTAAATAAAAAGGCACAATGCCGAATTAAGTACAAGAAGACTGACTCTTCTTACTGACTATGTTTTGAACCATTCCTGTGACACTAGTTATAGATTCCGATGCTTCACTTCAGGTTTACTGTATCCCTCTGATCCTCTTATTGACGATGAAACACAGAAATTGCATCGGAATTAAATACAAAAGGCACAATGCCGACTTAAGTACAAGAAGACTGACTCTTCCTACTCTCTATGTTTTGAACCAATCCTATGATACTAGTTATAGATTCCGATGCTTCACTTCAGGTTTACTGTATCCCTCTGACCTTCTTATTGACGATGTAACACAGAAATTCCATCGGAATTAAATAGAAAAGGCACAATGCCGACTTAAGTACAAGAAGACAGACTCTTCTTACTGACTATGTTTTGAACCACTCCTGTGACACTATTTATAGATTCCGATGCCTCACTTCTGGTTTACTGTATCCCTTGGACCTTCTTATTGACGATGAAACACAGAAATTGCATCATAATTAAATAAAAAGGGCACAATGCCGACATAAGTACACGAAGACTGACTCTTCCTGCTGTCTATGTTTTGAACCATTCCTGTGACACTAGTTATAGATTCCGATGCTTCACTTCAGGTTCACTGTATCCCTCTGACCTTCTTATTGACGATGAAACACAGAAATTGCATCGGAATTAAATAGAAAAGGCACAATGCCGACTAAAGTACAAGAAGACTGACGCTTCCTACTGACTATGTTTGAATCATTCCTGTGACACTAGTGATAGATTCCGATGCTTCACTTCAGGTTTACTGTATCCCTTGGACCTTCTTATTAACGATGAAACACAGAAATTGCATCGGAATTAAATAAAAAGGCACAATGCCGATTTAAGTACAAGAAGACTGACTCTTCTTACTGACTATGTTTTGAACCATCCTTGTGACACTAGTTATAAATTCCGATGCTTCACTTCAGGTTTACTGTATCCCTCTGACCTTCTCATTGACGATGAAACACAAAAGTTGCATTGGAATGAAATACAAAAGGCACAATGCCGACTTAAGTACAAGAAGACTGACTCTTCCTACTCTCTATGTTTTGAACCATTCCTATGACACTAGTTATAGATTCCGATGCTTCACTTCAGGTTTACTGTATCCCTTGGACCTTCTTATTGTCGATGAAACACAGAAATTGCATCGGAATTAAATACAAAAGGCACAATGCCGCCTTATGTACAAGGACACTGACTCATCATACTGTCTATGTTTTTAACCATTCCTGTGACACTAGTTATAGATTCCGATGCTTCACTTCAGGTTTACTGTATCCCTGGGAACTTCTTATTGACGACGTAACACAGAAATTGCCTCGGAATTAAATACAAAAGGCACAATGCCGACTTAAGTACAAGAAGACTGACCCTTCCTATTGTCTATGTTTTGAACCATTGCTGTGACACTAGTTATAGATTCCGATGCTTCACTTCAGGTTTACTGTATCCCTCTGACCTTCTTATTGACGATGAAACACAGAAATTGCATCGGAATTAAATAGAAAAGGCACAATGCCGACTTAAGTACAAGAAGACTGGCTCTTCTTACTGTCTATGTTTTGAACCATTCCTGTGACACTAGTTATAGATTCCGATGCTTCAATTCAGCCTTACTGTATCCCTCTGACCTTCTTATCGACGATGAAACACAGAAATTGCATCGTAACTAATTACAAAAGGCACAATGCCGATTTAAGTACAAGAAGACTGACTCTTCTTACAGTCTACGTTTTGAACCATTCCTGTGTCACTAGTTATAAATTCCAATGCTTCACTTGAGATTTGCTGTATCCCTTGGACCTTCTTATTAACGATGAAACACAGAAATTGCATCGGAAATAAATACAAAAGCCAGAATGCCGACTCAAGTACAAGAAGACTGACTCTTCCTACTCTCTATGTTTTGAACCATTCCTGTGACACTAGTTATTGATTCCGATGCTTCACTTCAGATTTACAGTACTCCTTTGTCCTTCTTATTGACGATTAAACACAGAAATTGCATCGAAATTAAATAAAAAGGCACAATGCCGAATTAAGTACAAGAAGACAGACTCTTCTTACTGACTATGATTTGAACCATTCCTGTGACACTAGTTATAGATTCCGATGCTTCACTTCAGGTTTACTGTATCCCTCTGATCCTCTTATTGACGATGAAACACAGATATTGCATCGGAATTAAATACAAAAGGCACAATGCCGACTTAAGTACAATAAGACTGACTCTTCTTACTGACTATGTTGTGAACCATCCCTGTGACACTAGTTATAGATTCCGATGCTTCACTTCAGGTTTACTGTATCCCTCTGACCTTCTCATTGTCGATGAAACACAGAAGTTGCATCGGAATGAAATACAAAAGGCACAATGCCGACTTAAGTACAAGAAGACTGACTCTTCCTACAATCTATGTTTTGAACCATTCCTATGATACTAGTTATAGATTCCGATGCTTCACTTCCGGTTTACTGCATCCCTTGGACCTTCTTATTAACGATGAAACACAGAAATTGCATCGGAATTAAATAAAAAGGCACAATGCCGATTTAAGTACAAGAAGACTGACTCTTCTTACTGACTATGTTTTGAACCATCCCTGTGACACTAGTTATAGATTCCGATGCT